>NW_006442490.1:244235-252268 GCF_000325575.1 Pteropus alecto | reverse complement strand
ACACTCCAGAAGCCAATAACTCAGAGGAGTTTCACTCTCTCCAGAGTGAAGTGTATAAAAACTGCAAAAGTCTAAGAAAGTAAATCAAAATCACAGTGCATCTAGCAGCCTGGTGACCTATTTCCTGAATTGGATGTTGGAATCACCTTCCCACAGAACAGCCAATTGTGATGTGTTAGTATTTTCATACAGTGCAGCCCTCTGGCATGGAGGCGCTGCCCCATTCCTTCCCAAGGAAATTCCACTACAGGCAATGTTATGATTAGTGGACTAATAACACTTGTCGTTGGAACACTCCAGACAAAGCTGCAGTGTGGACTGGCCTCCAAGTCCCTTAATCACCTATTTCATCATCTCGACACTGGAGCCCTGGCAATGGGGATGGGCTTGTGGATCCCAATAATTAACCAAAGGGACAGCTGCTTGCTTGCATGGGGATCTCCCTTCCATCCATTCATAATCCTAAGCCGATCTGGGGTGTTAACTGGTGTGGTTAGCATGTCCAATACTGGATGGCAGCTAGAAAAAGAGATATTGCGGGCTAATTCTGAAGCAAGCCACCTGCCCCTTTGCTCCTGACATTTGTGCACACACATTTTCCTTGTGATTAACTTTCTGGGGTTCTGGGAAGGGGCCAGGGAAGAGTCTGGGAAATATGTGCTTGCTAGTGTGCCTGCCACCTGATTGGAAGCACTGCCGATCCCCAAAGCTATAATGGTGAGCTCCTTTACTCTTCCCTCTGACATTGCATAGGGCTGTAGGGGGAAGAGACATGGAAGCTCTAATCATCACATAACAGCCTCTGAAGTCAAATGGGTCTATGGGAAATGAGGGGATGCTGAAGGACAGTCCACCCTACTCTTTCATTTTGGTCCCTTTTGATTGGGCCTCAAACCAAATCAGAGTTAATTACCTGAAAGCAGAGGCTTACAGTCTTTGAATGAACTGATTTAGAAGTGAATGTGTATATAAAAAAGAATATGATAACATAGACAAATAGAGGAGAGTGAGGCTAATACAGTCAAAGAGGGAGGAAAAGAATCTCCCAGGATTTCTCAGAATTGCTGGCTAGACTCGGGCCACTGGACTGGACCTCCTTTCTAACCCTGAGAGCCATTGAGGATTTTGGCTACATCTTTGAGGGAAGAAATAAACACATAAAGAGAAAACTAAGTTGAGGGGAGTGAGTAGTGAGAGCAAGACAAAGAGGGTGAGAAAGAAGAAAATAAAAAAGAAAGGTCAATTATTGTTTTAAGGTAGAGTGCTAACAGGAACTTCTACAGTCCCGTAGCAAAAGCACCAGAGCTGCGGGGTGCCTGGAACTGGCTTCAGGGAGAAGTGTTTTCTCAGTGCACAGTATTTGATTATTTGAAACACATCAGCGGTTCTCTAGATAACAAGACACAAGACAGACAATCCTTGGCAATCTTCTTCCCACAGATGTTGTGCTCATTCTCCAAGGTCCCTGATATAACTAAACTGTTCATGGGATTCCCAGGATGAGATGGCTGTCCCCAAACGAATGGCAAATCCCAAATGTCCACCCCACTGGACCCAGGTACCAAGAAAGCATGGCTTCTGTTCTCTCCTCCACCCTCCCTGAGTGAAGTGCAAACTGTCCGGGTGACCAGACGGCTCTCAGAGCAAAGGCTCAAACATTCTCTGGGAAAATCCCACCCCAATCCCTTTCCCACTGACCTTTCCAAAATTCATTTGGCTTTGTTTTGGGCTCCACAAGTTATGAAAGTTAGCTTCAAGGAGAGCTAGAGATGAGGCATTCCAAATGTGGGATTCAGAACTCTGTTAGTTTCCACCAAAGTGCCAAAGTATAGTTTGGGGGCAGTTTCTCCCTCATATTTAGACAATGACGCAAAACCTGTTGATTTGTTTAGACACAACTGTCCCTCAGCAAGACAGATGGTATTCAACAGAATGAAATAATTAGGAGATTTAAAAGAAATAATTATGTGGGAAAATGCGGTTGGAGTCAAATGTGCCTTGTAATCTATATGAAGAATTCATGTTTAAAAAGTGTGTAAAAAAAATGTCATTATAGATTCTGTTGCCTTGTTATCCTGAGGTAAAACAACTCCTTATCAACAAGAGATGTTTCGTAGCATACTGTTAAAGACAAACATGATTTTTTCAAGACTCGTGGGAACAGTGACATGAAACATTCAGTTTATTTTCATCTCTTCCTGGGGAAACTGAAGTTCCTGGTGAAACAACTTTATGAGGCAGTGGCTTAATTACACTAAATGGTTTTTAAAAAATAACAGCAGGGTGGGAGTGAGGGTTTGGGGTTGATATCTTGTTAAATTGCTTTTTGTTTGACTTTGAGCTGCCTTTAGCTTTCCATAGCTCAGGGTCCAAAAGATGTGACTCTTCTGAAACATACTTCTTTCAATAAAAGTTGCATGTGTAATGTTCTTTACTAAGCACACATCACTCCTCTGCCTACACAAGTGACAATAAAAGGGCCTGCCTGGGACACTTAATCCTGAGCCAACTGACTCCTGGAGCAACCAAGGAGGCCTAAATGCAAGGAGAAAGCCAATTACCTCTAGCTAACACTATTGGCCACATTGCTTGCTTCTTGCCTCTCCCATGGCCAGTGCCACCAAGCTGTATATCACTTGTGTGATCTGACAATATATAATAAAATCTGCCCCATTCAAAAAGTCTGTGGCCAATGGGAAAAGTAGACTTTGAATTAAACGTATTTGGCATTAGTATTAGAGTTTTTAAGGGAGGCATCTGGTCTTGATCAAAAATTAATTCTAACTTTAAAATTATATAATTCATCGGCATTATCTACCAAAGCTGAACATATACACAACCTAGGTCTTAGTAATTCTACTCCTAGGTATACTTAGTAATTATACTCCTAGGTACATGTATATGTGCTGTAAGACACATGTTTAATGGAATACTATACAGCAATGAGAATGAAAAGTCTACGGCTATAAACAAACATGTCCATAAATCTCACAAGAGTGATGTTCAGCAGAAGAAGCCAGACACAGAAGAGCACATCCTGCATGACTCCATTTGTATAAATAAGTGCAAATGCAGGCAAAGCTAACTCGTGCTGTTAGAGGTCAGGAGAGTGGTTAGCTTTGACAGGGGAGCGGCTGAGAGAGGAGATGAGGGATGTAGTAAGTTGAATGGTGCCCCCCTCAAAAAATAAAGATAAATCCATGGTCCAGAACCTTTGAACCTTATTTGGAAAAATGATCTTTGCAGATGTCATTAATTCAAGGATCTTGAGATGAGATCATCCTGGATTATCTGGATGGGCCCTAAATCCAATGACAGGTGTCTTTTTGAGACTGAAGAGGAGAAGACACAGAAGGGGAAGAAGAAAAGGGGCCTTGTGAAGAACGGGGCAGAGATTTATAGTGATGTGGCCACAAGCCAAGGAAGGCCTGGAGCCACCAGAGCTGGAAGAGGCAAGGATGTATTCTCCCCTAGAGCCCCCAGAGGGAGCATGGCCCATCTTGATTTCAGACTTCTGGCCTCCAGAACTGTGAGAAAATAAACTTCTGTTGTTGTAAGCCACTAAATTTGTGGTAATGTGTTATAGAAGCCCAGAAAACTAATTCAGGGAAAATGTTTTGTTTCTTGATCTGGGTACTGGTTATATAGGTGTATTTATTTTGTAAAAATTTATCAAGTTGTATACTAACTTGTGTACTTTTTAACATGTATATTATACTTCATTAAAAATTTATTTTAGGATGTGGTTCCATAGTGTAGCAGTTAGCACGTCTGCTGTACACTCAGAAGGTCCTGGGTTTGTGCCCCAGTGGAGCCATAGCCTGCGGTCTACAGCCATGCCACCCTGAACAAGCCCAGTGTCTGATCTCGGAAGCTAAGCAGGGACGGGCCTGATTAGTACTTGGATGGGAGACCACCTAGGAAGACCAGGTGCTGTAGACATAAAAAAAAATAAACAATAAAAAAAATTACTTAAAGGAAATCTATGATTCTATAATCTAGTTTCCAATTACCCACCATTTTGAGTAAACAGAGGCCGGCTTTACGAGATTTTATTGCTTATGTTTAAGCTGTCCTCTGCAACAGGAAGGAAGGCTATTCACCAAATCAAAAAACTATGCCCCTAAGAAATGTATAATCACAGTCCTTCCCTCCACTGTAGTATGGTTAGGGGAACTGTGGAAGACAAAATATCAGAAGTAAGGAGCAGACATCCATTTTTCATATTTTCCTTTTTGTTTGAAGTAGGTAGCAGGATAATTAAGCAGTAACAAACCTCCAGAACAGGAACTATCTGGAAGTTTTGGGTAATGATAGGGTGATAAACACCTTGCTTTTGCTCAAAGTAGATCAGTTATGAACCTTTTGTGATCAACAGCAACAATAAGAAACTCAATCCTAACCCCACCTTATCTGGCAATTTTGAAGTGAATGGGAGAAGTACTGCATATAGTTTGTGTGTTATTAAGTATGCGATTCAAAGATGGTTTCCCCTGCCTAGAAAAAAGGACACACTTGGCAGCTTACAAACAATCAACCAGTGGAGGTTTCAGTTTTCCAAAAGAATGAGAGGCCTCCCAAATGAGCATATTTTTCATTTTCCATTCCCTCCAACCCCAGGCAGATGATTTTGAACATGCACTCTCCTCACATTGGCTTCGAAGAAGTCAGCGCTTGCCAGGACTATGGACTCGAAACAAAAGCCAAGTATAGATGGAAGTGGCTGTGGAGAATGGGCCCAAATTCCCTCAATAAGGGTTACTGAGGAACAAAGCTGGTAGGGTGGAGACTTCAAACAGTCGCAGGTGAAGAGAGTTATAGGGCAGGATATGGGGTCCCTGGAAAGGACCTTTTTCTACATTCATATAAGTCAGTTCTCATACATGCCTGTTTAAGGGGGCCATTGTTGCCTAAATCCAGTTATTGAACTTGTCAGTTCAAGGAGACCTCATCACCGAAAGTGGGCAGACAAGTATACTGTTTCCTTCATGATGGATCAGACCCTCCCCCATTAACCCTGCCCAGGCAGCAAGAAGACGAGACTGTGACCACATTGTCTTCATCATGAAGTATAAAATAAAGAAGATAATAGTGGTCTTCTTTCAACTCTGAGAGTGGGTTTTCAGATTCACAGTAGGAGTAAGCAATGTTTTGGCAATGGTTTGAGTGCTGACTATCTTAAGTGGCCAAATTAGGTTAAAATTACTGACTCCTCTAGTTCCCTCCTGCATTGGAATCCTCAAATGTATGTGCTGTGCTCAGTATGGATGCTTTGTCTTTCCTCTTTCAGAGTATAAACTACAAGGACAGCAAGGGCTAGGCCTTCCATTTCTGTTGTCACCTTCGAGCTGTTGTCATCTACATGCAGCTGTTAATGTAAAAAAAGAAAAAAAAGAAAAGTGAAGACAGAAATGAAATGGCACATGTTCCAAATTAGGCCACTATAGGATGGCCAAAACAGTGACTCTTCAGCAAGACTAAAAACCCCACTCAAGTATTTGAGAGGGAAATATATGAAATTAAGGGGCAAAGAGAAGAAAATTCCCACCTAGGAAATATGAAAAGAAAGGCAATGTTTGTGAGACCAGATAATAACTAACTGACTTGGAAAGAAGTCAAAACATTAGGTAATGTGAAATTCTGAGCCTTGACTGTAACATATATTGCATGTTATTTTCCTAATTCAGTTTTGTCTGTATGGCATTCCAGCCAAATGTTCTAACCGAAAGCCCTTGAGGAAAGACTGAACATGAGACAATAGTTCATAATTCAATTCCATCAGCATTCACTGAATGCTTACTATGTGCTCAACAGTGTTCGGTGCTGTGGGGAATGTGCAGGAAGCAGAAACAGTCAATGCCTGCAAGAATTTTGCCATTTTCTTGGGAGAGAGAAGCCTTCCAAACATAGAAAAAATAAAACAATTAAATTAGAAGTTAAAGACATGGTAAAGAAACAAAAGAAATATACTTTAGTGCAAAGTTGTATGGTTCAAGCAAAAATGGGCAACTCAGCACCACAAAAATGCAGATGATAGTAAGGAGAGGCCTACAGAATGCAAATAATGAGACTTTTGGGCTGTAGGAACAAGGCCAGCCAATGTCATGCTCTGAAACTGATGTTAACAAGGAAAACTCTAACGTTTTGTTCTATTAACTAGAGTACTGTCTCAAACTCAACAGAAGACCAAAAATGGCTTCTAAAATCTCAACCATATTGTGGTGATAACTTTGTAAGGTATATAAATGTTGAATCACTATGTTTTACACCTGAAACTAACATAATATTATATGTCAACTATAATTAAAAATAAATTTTAAAAAATTAAACAAAAATAAATAAAATAAAATCTCAACTCTAATGCATCGCTTTAAAAGGCTAACTGATATAAAATCAGTTATCTCAATGTGGTTGTGACAAAAGTGTTTGGTAACTGAGTGTGCATACTGAATAGGAGACCTGGATCATAAGAAGTTGTCACTAAGTGTGTAACACTATTTACAGATGTGGGCCTAATTTCTTTAGGCCATCAGAAAGGTATATTTTAGATCAGAACAGAGAAAACTACCCAGGTACTACCCTTCTGCCCCTCCTTTGGTTATGATGTCCTAAAAAATAGTGGTTCCTGTAGAGTCATACTGGATGACTCCACCACGTACAACCCATGTGTCCTTGGGGACTTCACTTCCCTAAGCCTGAGTTTCCTTAAATGGGAATAATAAGAATAATAATACCTACCCCCCTCTGGATATGATGAGGATTCAATTAGGTAATATATGTAGAGTGTTTAGCACAGGGTCTGTCATATGTCAGGAGCTCAGTAAAAGTTTGCTAACATTTTTGTTAATCATGATAACCTCCTGATTGCCACTAAGGGCTAGATAAATTGGTAGTTAGGAGTTTGGGCTTCGGACTTGGATAGAGTAAAGCTTATGCTCTGCTATTTACTAGTTATGCAACTTTGGACAAACTAGGCTGTTTGTTATTATTATTATTTACTGTTATAGCTATTATTACTATTGACTTTGTTTCCCAGGTACCTTGATACTGGGAAAGGAAGTCAGAGGATACAAGTATTCCAGGCACTGTCGATGAATATGTTGGTCTTCTGAGTCTTTTTAGTATCTATCAGTCCTCTACAGTCCTTGCTGGATGATGTGGGAGTTCCTGTTTCAGTGACCAGCCAGCTTCTCTTGTTATAATCTACCTCTCAAAATAAGAAAGTTTTTGGCTCACAAAACTATAAGTCCAGAAGCAGGTGACTTCAGGGCTGACATAACACTGTAGCCCCAGATCCTTTTCCCTGTTCTTCTTTTTGTCCTGATCTCCTCTCTGAGCTGAATTTATCCTCAAGCTTGAATGAGACTCCTACAGCAGTTTCAGACCCCGTATATGTTGTCAGATATGACAACATATTAGAAGGAGAGAAACCTCTTTCTTAACATTGAGGAAACTTTCTCAGAAGCCCACAACAAACTTTTCTTCATCTCTCATTAATATGAACTGGGTAATGTGCCTACTCCCATACTAATCCTTGCAGCCAAGTATATCTGAAATATCCAGAGGCATAGTATTATCATGACTGGGTTTGATTAATTAGGCTCCACCCACTGAAGCTGGAAGCAATCCCCAAAACTATGCACATGGTAAACAATGTGAGAGAAGTAGAATACATGGTAGGATATCAACCCACAATGGTCACCACCTTAAGTGTAGGATATCCGTGCTCCTTAATGTTAGAGATCATGAAAAATAACCCTACCTCAAATAATTGGCCACTCCCTGAAAGCAAGCTATTAGGCTCCACCCACTGAAGCTGGAAGCAATCCCCAAAACTATGCACATGGTAAACAATGTGAGAGAAGTAGAATACATGGTAGGATATCAACCCACAATGGTCACCACCTTAAGTGTAGGATATCCGTGCTCCTTAATGTTAGAGATCATGAAAAATAACCCTACCTCAAATAATTGGCCACTCCCTGAAAGCAAGCTGAAGGTGTACCCCAGTGACCTCTTTGGATATAGTCATA
>NW_006442490.1:236660-244117 GCF_000325575.1 Pteropus alecto | reverse complement strand
AAATGGGCTTTCCCTTCTGGCCAGACTCCTTGGTCCATAACTTCAGTTGATAGGATCTTTGGGAGAGGTTTCCTTGGCCTTTTGTTTGAATGTCGTGCCCCCTTTATGATTCTATATGTGAAGAGGAAACCAGCCCTTTCCAGCTATGTCAGGACCTTGATTAATGCCTCAGTAGCAAGCATGGCCCAAGCCACAGTAAGCCTGGCTCCTTCCTTTCCCAGAAGGAAGCTAACATGGTTCTCCCTGTGTTTGAAAGTGCTAGGTTAAAAAACACTAGCTGCAGTTTCTGAGGGAGGTAAGGAGGTCCTAAAATCCATTCCCCTCCTCATCCCTCTACTGTTTGTCTTGAATTTAAAATGAATCAGACTGAAAAACTAAGATCTGTCCAAGCCAATGTTGAGGACTCCATACATTGACAAAGGTGAGGGTGAACTACTTGCAGAGCTCAATATGACACTCTGTACTGGAAGATGTACATTCACAGGCCTGCGCCTCAGGGTTCAGTTCCCACCATTGGCTTCCTCCTTGACCTGTTTTTAATTTTTCAAAACTTCCACCCCTCTTGCAGAATGATTTTGGTTCCTTGCCTGACTTCTGCCTGGTCTCCCTGGGCAGGTTGCCTTGTTCTCCCTCAGCTGTCAAGGCTGGCTGGCTGCCTAATTGTCCCAAGAGACAAGAAAGGCACCCTTTACATCTCTCCAGTTTGGGTCCATTTTTACTGCCTCTCTGGAGTTAACATCAATGACTTTAAAAACATCTTGGTAAATGCAGATGTAGAGGCTAGATAGGATTGTGGTCACCTTGGCCCTCATTTTTCTTGCTGCTCACAGAGTAGGAAAATTCAGTGCTGTTTTTGGACTTGACCCAACACCTTTTCTGTTCAGAAAGCCAATAACTCACTCTCAAAGTGACTTGTTTGGCTCTGCTGGCTATATCACGTATCATATATTATAGATGATATATCACAGTCATTGGCAAAGCTAACTAATGCCCAAACCTTATTCCTAGATCCCAGCAACAACTGCCAGAGGTAACCATACATTAACATTAGTATGATGCAGTGGGATGTTAAACCAATCTGCATTATTTGAAGTAAAAGGGTGGAAGCGAACAGACTTCCAAGTTTCTTGGAGCAGTATCGGTATAATTTCTTTTGGACTGTAAATAACTTCAAAAGATCATATTTTCTACATTACTTGGAATTTTTTTTTCAAATCAAGTGAATATTGTTTACAGAACATTCTGCTCAATGTTCAAGAGGCTACAAGGGTTTTAATAAAAATACATGCTTTGGAAAAATTATAAACAATCCAAGGTAGTATATGCTAAGTCAAAAGAAATGGCAGGCTATAAGTGCAACAGAAGCCCAGAGGACTTTAACCTTAGCTGATGTCTAAAAGTTTAAACTCATTTCTAAGCATGGCCTATGGCCCTTTCATTCAGGAAAATAACATACTCTAGGAGAGGTGGGGTGGAACACCACTGACCATCTAGAGTTAAATGAAAACTCTCATTAACCCATCGCCAGTCTGCACCAAAAGTGCCCTGTTAAAGCTGCTTCCTTCCTGTGGCTAAAGTTGGCCTATCCAGGAGGCCCAAAGAGCATCTCTGCCCAGTGGTTTGTATGGCAGCTTGCATTCTGACAGGGAAGTAAAGACAAATGTGGAAGGAGGTGGGTATAGTGGTGACCTGACCTCCCTGAAAAACACTCTGCTATATTTTGAATGGCCTGGTCACTCAGCTTAATGATTTTAAAAGACATTATTTTGTTCAGTGGCCTACAGTGAGTGAAGTTTGTATTACACCAGGGAAGAAAAATTAAATGTCTGCAGGAGTGCAGAAATAAAAAGGACCTCCTTGGGAAATTCTCTGCTGGTCACTCAGTTTATTAAATTTTAAGAGACATTAAGGGACCTGGAAGAGAAAGCTGGCCTGGAAGTCAGGAAATGTGCTGTGCAGTGGGCCCATTAGCAGATATAGGGAGAACATCAGCCACTGGGAATCCACAGGGAGCATTTATAATGATGATAATAACATAAATGTTACATTTTATACTTCTTTACACTTTTGAAACCATTTTCACATTTACTACCACAAAATCATAGAATCTTAAGAGTGGGAAAGAACTTTAGGAATTATTCAGTATGGCCTCCCATCCCAGGAAAGACTCTTACCTACAATGTCCTTCTCATTTAACTTTCAAAGAACCCCTCTGAGGAAGCCAGCTTAGCAGTTAGCACCATCTCCATGTTAGAGAAAAAACAACTAAAGACTTAGAGAGCTTCAGGCCAAGATGATGCAGTCAATTAGTGATAAAACTGGCCATAGACATGCTAATCCTGGGCCCTTTTCATGCTATCACATGTCTTTTATCTTTAAGGGAATAGGTTCTAGTCACCATTGTGGGCTTTACCATGTAATTTAGTACCTACTTATTCTCAAATTGCTTTAGAAGCTTCAGATCTGTTACCTCAACTAGAGTACAAGATCTTATAAGATTCATGTCTCATACTGCATATTGCCTTTGAATCTCTATCCTCTCCCTAACTCACCACCAATGTTGGGGTTCTTGGAAGATATTTAACAAATGTATTTATGAACAGATTGAAATTCTAAAATTTCTGACTTATTCCTTATACTTTAAAACCATTCCAGTACTACTTTCTGGATTTTATCCTCATCTTTGGAAAATACATTTGGTTGTAGCTACTGGGGTTACTTAAGCAGATTGAAATACTTTCATATTAGGGCTTAAAAGGGGGGAATGTCTTGATATCTTATATCAGATTGCCTTTCTTGATGGGTAAAACAACTGGGAAGGCAATTATCTAAGTCTGATATTGGCAAGTTGAGGATCCCACATGTATTTTATTTCTCTGTAAAGCCCTGGCTGGAACTCTATAGGATGGAGAAGTCCTGTTGCCCCTTTCTGGCCATTGCAACAAATGAGATACACTATGCTCATTTGAAATCTTAATGTTAGAAAGGAAGAGTTCTAAGCAGGGTTATTTGTCATAGGCTTTTGACATAAACTAGCCTCTTCCAAGAGTATTAGGCTACAATGAAAACAAGAATCAAAGACCTTCATGGAAATATCCACAGGATTGACTGGCTAGCCAAAGTGTGCACTTAGAAAATTTTGAACTTGGTGAGATATATCTATTTAAAAATCAAGATTTTAAATGGCTGTATATAGCTGAACTTAAAAAAAAAAAAACTCTCTCGTTCATAATTTCGATGTTGACATACAGAAAAACTCTAGGTCATCAGTTTTCATTCCTATCTGCTCATTCCCTTAATTTCACTCCTTTCCCACAAACAGGACTATATTGCAACAAGCATCCCCTGCCCCTGCCATCCAAAGACATCCAGAAAGGGTATTAGTTAAATAGCAATGGGTTTGTACAGTCCTATAATTTCTATAGCTATAAGGAAGACACCTGCCACTGCCACCCAGAAATGGATGAGCTGCCCAAAACTCTTTCATGAGGGGAACAAGCAATGGAATCTGGCAGATCACCCTAACCAAACACCACCCAGGCAGAAGGGGCCCAACTTGTCTGGTGAGATTCTTTCAAATACATTTTATACTATTAAGGGTTAAATTCACCAGAAAAAAAAAAAACACAATTAAATTTACCAGGAAACGTTTAAGGTAGAGTAATAGAGCTGCTGAGATACACTTAAACATAACTTTCTAAGCTTAAACTGCATAATAATATTTTTCCAGATCCTTTCAGTTCATTTTTTATTCCAAAAAGAACCTTATATGAAATTGCACACATTTGGCCCAGTACAAATTTGGCCCATATCAAATCCCTTAGACTTGGCCCACCACAAATTCACGCTCTCAGTTGCAACTTGGCTCCCACTATTGCCCAATTGTTCCTTACACACTTTATACTATGAATATTCCAGTCTTTCTCCCCAGGCCTCCAAGTTCTATTCCTCCCAACTCCCCATTCTCAGTAGATGAGCTTGCTTACAAACCTCTTACAAAGGTTGCTGACAAAAATGAACCTATGTATCTGAACTCCCTAGCTATTGGAGATGTGAAAATATCTCTCACATCAGATGAAGATTTTTTTTTTCTGAATACTCTCTAAGTCATCTCCTCCCTCTCTGCTCCGGAATTCATCCCTTCCTACTTTTCTACTCCCACATTTATCCTCTCCCTCTAGACTGGCACCATCCTATATCATAGCTACTACCCACATATGGCTATTTAAATATAAATGAACTTAAAATCAAATAAATTTTAAAATTCAGTTCTGCAGTTGCACTAACCACATTGCAAGTACTCAACAGCCACATGTGGCTAGTGGCTATTGTATAGGACATGCATATGTAGAGCATTTCCATCATCACAAAAAGGTCTACTGGACAGCAATGCTCAGTAGGGTCCTCTGATTTCTTACCTATCCCATGGGCTCTTCAATCTCATCATCATCAACAACAATGGCAACAACTGCCCTACAAGTGACCCTCCTACCCTTGTAGCTACCAGTCTCTAAATGCTGTCGAACTTTTAGAATCAGAATTTGCTTTCACACCTGTTTTACTTTCTTAATCCTCTGCAATCTGACTTCTGTACCTTCCTTGCAGAAAAGAAGCCACCAAAGACTTTTGGGGCATCCTGTACCTTTTTTCCCCAGTCGTCACCCTCCTAAAATTTCTACTCTCTAGCCTGTTTCTCCTACCTCCTGTACCTGGCACATAATCGTTGCTGACGTAGTGTTGATTCACTGAGATAAGGAGCTCCCTCCTTAATGATTTAGCTCTTTAAGACCTTTTGTACATCTCCCTCCTGTCCCAAAAGCACAGTCCTCTGCTCTTTTGCCAGCCCTTCTCTGATGAGCTCATCTTCCCTCTTCTTTTAACTATCTGCTCTATGAAAATGAGTCTTGATCTCACATTGCAAGTTGCTAATTTCTTACCTACAGGCCTGGCATTACCAGGAGAGAATCAAGAATAAGTGCTTGTATTATCAATGAATGCAAATAACTCTAACTCCTCATCCCAGTTAATTCCCATGTCCCTCACAACACTGTGAGCATGTAAACAGGCAGGAACTAAAGGGGCAGAAACAAAGACTGCAAAACAAAAGACATGGGAAGGCTCTGGCCAAAGGAACTTTGTCTATATGTAATAATTCTGCCATAGTCTCTCATGACTCGTTTCAAAGTCACAGGATAGTATAGAAGCTCTTTTTCTTATTCATTTCTTCTTTCTTTCTTTTTTTTGCGGGGGGGGGGAAGGAAGAGTGGGTTAGTAACCTCCACATTGCCTCTTCATAGAAAACTACACAACAGTTGTAGATCAAAATGGATAACCAATCACTTACACAAAGGCAATAGAATGCAATAAGCCCACAGCAAATTACACCCTGGTACTGTGTGAAGGAAGTAGAAAGGACAACACCTTCTCTCCTTCTCAAAATGAAGGCACAAAGTACACTCTAACTTTTAAAAGCATATGACTACAACTAACATGAAGAGAAGTCAGAACTCTTTTCCTCCTTTTGGCTTTTTTTTCTTTCAGCAGAAATACTGCTCTGCTGATTAGAAAGCTAAGAAAGTGAGTAGGTAAAAATATATAGCTCATTCAGCTAAAGGAATATTCAAGTAATGCAGACAACACAGTGCACAATGCTTGATTCTGTTACACTGAAAGACAACCAGGTCCTGACCTATATTTTTCCCCTTGGCTTTACTGAGATATAGTTAACAAATAAAATCGTAATACTTTTAAAGTATACAACATAATAATTTGATTACATATACATAGTGAAATGATTACCACAATCAAGTTAATGAACAAATCCATCACCTCTCATACATACCTTTTTTTATACAACACAGTATTACTATCGTCACCATGCTGTACATTAGAGCCTCAGAACTTATTCATCTTCTATCTAGAAGTTTGGATCCTTTGACCAACATCTCCCTGTTTTCTCCACTTCCCAGGCCCTGGCAATCACCTTTTACTGTTTGTATGAGTTTAACTTTTTTTTTTTTAGATTCCACATATAAGTGATACAATACTGTATTGTCTTTCTCTGTCTCCTGACCAATGTTATTGAAGTGTAAATTCAACACCCAAACCCCATAAGTGACACGAAGAACACTGGGGAAGCGGGAGGAATTCACACTAGACAGACATGGGCAGTCCCAAAACTCAGTGACCTTGGACGGCTACAAGGTCAAGACAGTTTTTTTCATAGTGATTTGTACAAAGTTTGTTTATAAAAGACAAACATTTAAAAGAAGGCATTCAGTTATAGACAAGGTAAACATAGTAGCAAAAAAATAATCTCCAAAGTGGGCATTTACCAGACAATTTGGGTTAAAATGATATAAAAGGCAGACTGTTTGGGCCTTTCTTGGACTTGACGAAAATTTGTAGATAAAGAAACTGCTCAGGAAGGAAAGAAGGAAAGAAGGAAAGAAGAAAGGAAGGAAGGAAGCATTTACAATAGCATTGAAAAGAAAGAAGGAAGGAAGGAAGAAAAAAGGAAGGAAGAGAGCCTCTTTTCCCATAGCCTTCTGCCAAACAGATTATGTTGCTAGGTAAACATAAGCTACCAACAATTTCTGTACCAATATATACAGCAAATTATAGCCGAGAGGAAGCTTGCTAGCTTACGAAACAGCTGGTAGATTTGTGTTGTGGCCCAAGAAAAACAGGGTTTTGCCACGACGAGCCATTGCAAGTCTCTCTAACAATTTCCTAGCCTAATAAACACTTTGACTTTTTATGTTGTTAAGTTGGATGAGAGTAAAATCATGTAGAAAAGAAAGGAAGAGTCAAAAGGAATGACAAAGATGATGCTCTTTCAAAGTTGAAATTATTAGTTTTAAACTTTGTGTTTAAATATACGATAACAGCAGAAAGTAAGCCAACATGGCTTGTAATATATCCCTCAGACTTACCATCTGGACTGAAGTCAAATTTAATAAGCCCAGCTACATCAACTCCACTTCTCTGGCACTATAACATTTAAGAAAGGCTGGTCAAACAATCAGGCGTGAGAATAAGAGGTCCAGTTCTATGAACTTTTGCAAATAGAGACTATATCCATGCTCACTGCATTTTCGTAAAAAGAAATTTCAACAATTTAAGGCCCTTGCAGCCCATATTTCTCATCCGAACTAGTGCTGTTTGTTTAATAAGCAACTGGTTCACAACTGGACTTCAACTGTCCCACCACATCCCGGAACAAACTGTTAAACCACATTTAGATCCACACTGACATCTGCAGGTAATTGAAACAGAACTTCTATGAATCAAATTCTAGACACAGAACTCTCAAACTAGTCATCACAGTAGTGTGTGACCCCATAAAACTTAAATACCCTGAATGACAATTTATTTCTTTAAAAGGTACTCTCAAGGTTTAAGTGCTTTCATAGACTGAAATATTATATATAGAGTATGAGCTCAACTATGTAGGG
>NW_006442490.1:215214-236625 GCF_000325575.1 Pteropus alecto | reverse complement strand
ATGGTTTTTATTTTCACTTTAAACTTTTTTTTCTATTTTCCATTACTTTTAATATACTTTCCAGTGAGCACATAGTACTTTTACAATAAATTATTGAAAATTTGCTACCTATATTTTAACCTCAAATCCTTAGTTGTCCCAAATCAATTTGTATTCACATTCATCAAAGTCTTTTTTTACAAAAATCCTGCAAAATGTTGTTTTACTGTAGTAAAATGCTGTTATGATGTATGCTTATTTACATAAATTATCAAAACTCTAAATACAAAGATAAAGATAAAACAGATTTGTAGCACACTCAAGCTGCTCTAGTCTAATACATGTGATTTTTCTATAGTGTCTTTCAACTCAGAGAAATTTCAAAGTAACATTTATTGGATCAATCTATAATTACAGTATTAGAGAAAATAGGATTTACTACCAAGAAGTTCCTTTTACAATGACTGTCTTGGGGAAAGCCTGTTTTTCTAGGTTTACAAAATCAAGTGACTCATTCGAGTTCTGAGGTAAAAAAAAAAATCAATATTTGAAGAAAGCTTTATTCGGCGTGTTAAAAATTAAGTATAATAGGAAAATATATCAAGGGTTTCTAGTGATAGAAAAAAAAGACAACTGCTTAAGGGCTCATTAACAAATTCAATCAACAGGCACTCATAAATATGCAGTCTCTCAACTTAGAAGTGTGTTACATTTCAAAAATAAATTGATATATTTACTTTTTGGTGCACAGAATGCATTTTCTTGAAGAAACAAAGTTATGGTAGTTAGGGTCCCCAGTTAATTCACAAAAGTAAAGCTAAAATACTGTAGGTTTGCAATAAAATTGTAGGAAGCAGTTTTTACAATAAAATCAAACAGATGTTAGAATAGTTTTAACAATAAATTATTTTTCAGTTTTCTTGTTTTGGTGCATGAGAAAATAATTGCAGAAAGATAAGAAAGCAGGACATTTTCAAGCACTTTAGATATCAACATCTAATTGCTCTTTAAAACTTGCAGCTTTTCTTATTTTTGTTTTATGCTTATGGGTCATGCTTAAGGTTTTACTTTAGTTAACAAATGGTTATGAGATGGAAATTAAGGAGAAAAATTAGGAGACAGATTTTGCTTTGGAAACTGAGTAAGAATTGAAACAGAAGTGGGGAGAGGGGACTAAAGAAAAGATGGATGTAGACTATACTTCTTGCCTCCACTTCATTCATTCATTCATTCAACTATTAAGTGGCAGGCCCCATTGGTGAGTATAAAGACCCAGTAGTTCATCCATTCATTTATTGAACCATTCACTTTCTCCACCAAGTGATCCAGATAGTCAAGCTGACTGCATATTTTAAAAAACATATTTGCATCTCTCTTACTATGTGTGAAGTTGAGTATCTTTTCATACGTTTAAGGGTCGTTTAGATGTTTTCTTTTGTGAACTGTATATTCATGTTTTTGCCTATTTTCCTCTTAGGATTTTTAGCATTTTCCCCCCTGGAATTTAAGAGATTTTTATATATTGAGGATATTAGCCCTTTATGTAGGATATGTAAGTATTTTCTCCCAGTTTTGTCATCTTCCTTTTTACTTTGCTTATGTGTTTTTTGCCCTGCAGAAGCTTTTACTTTCATTTTTCATTATGTAACAGGCTATAAGACAGTAAAAAATAATTTTAAAAATGTGAAGTGATGTACAGAAAGAAGGGGGCAGTTTTCTTTATAGAAGAATGCTATCTAGTAAATGTGAAAAAAATTACAAAATTAGGAAAACATCATTTTGCAGCTACCATCTTAAAAATTGATTCAGGCAGGTATCACTAATGGATGCTAAAATTACTGGGTAAAATTATTGGGGAACAGGACATTCACATGGTCACATCTACTTTTTAAATATTAATTTAAAGGGAGAAAAGGTATCTTTACAGTGGAAAAATCTGGAGAACACTTGCTTGATCAAGTGATAAAATTTGGCATCATCAATGGAACAACTGGCATCATGTGTCTCCCGATGTGATGCAATGGAAATTGCCTATGTGGTATTCTTGCTATTCTAATGTAAAACTGAATCTAATCGTGAAGAAAAAAATCTGACAAACCCAAATTACAGGACATTATATGAGACAACTGGCCCAGGCTCTTCAAAAACGAATATTTCATGAGTGATAGGAAAAGTGGAGGATTGTTCTGTATGAAAGAAAACTGAAGAGAAATGACAACTAAATGAACTTGCATGATCATTGATCCTAAATTTTGGGGCCTCGATTGAAATAAAAAGCTCTAAAGGAGATTATTGTGATAATTTGAGAAATTTGAATATGGGCTGTGAATGAAGTAATATTTTGCTGATGTGAAATTTCTTGAGTGTACTCATAAAATTGTGTTTATGTAAGTAAACATCCTTGTTTTTAGGCAATACAGGTTGAAAAGGTGTCTGAAAAAGCATCTTGATGTCTGCACCTTAATTTCAAATGGTTCATAAAAATGTGTATATAAGTATAAATAAAATATATACATATACACACACATATGTAGAGAGAGGGGAGGAGATAGAGGAGAAGGAGAGGAGTGAGAACAAATGTGGCAAAATGGTAGCAAGTGTTTAATCTTGGTGAAGGGTATGTGGGTGTTCATTGAACTATTCTTTCACTTTTTCTATAGGTTTGACATCTTTCTAAATAAAAAGTTGAAAATTTAAAAAAAGTAAATTTGGAAATATCAAAATAAACCTAAAAGCAACAAATGAACAGGACAAACAAACAGAGACTCATGGACATGGACAATAGACTAGTGGTTACCAGAGGGTAGGGGATGGGGGGAGGGGGAGGTAGATGGGGTAAAGGGGGTCAAATATGTGGCGACAGAAAGAAATCTAACTATGGGAGGTGAACACACAGTGTTCACATATATATGCCTTACTGTCAAAGTGTAAAGCTGAAACTTTATTGAATTTCGTTAATCAACATCACCATAAAAAATAATTAACTAATTGATTTAAAAATTATAAATACACATACCTTTTGTCTCAGTAGTTCTGCTTGTAGGAATTTATCTGACATATGGTTAAAGTTATTCATTGCAGCATTGTTAGATAATAGAAAAAAATTAGGAGCAATTGACATTTTCCTTCCATGGGGTAGTAGCAAAATAAAATGGTTAAAAAATATGAAGCTCTTTGAGAACTAATATGAAATCGTCTCCAAGATACAATGTTAGGAAGAAAAAATAAGGCACAGAACAATTCCTATAGCATTGTGTTTGATGAAATAAATGACCCTACCTCTTCCCCTCCCTAATTCCAAATCCCTCGCAATGTGATTTTTGCAGCTCCCCACATCCCTTGAATTTGGGCTACCCTCATGACTTACTTTGGTCAATAGATTATAACAGATGTTATGGTTTGCCAGGTCCAAACCTAGTCTCCCAGAGGCCTTGTGTGCTTCTGTCCTTGTGAAATCCTGACACCAAAATGAGAAAAAGCTGGAAGGTAAAAGATCCTGTGGTATAGAGCCAAATAATCCCAGTTGAGGCCATTCTAGATCAACTAATCCACAGTTGACTCATCAACTGATCAGCTGAGCCTGACCTTGAACAGTAGAACCATGCAAGTTACACACAGAGTCATCAGGAAAAAATAAATGAATAACTATTGTTTTAAGTCACTAAGGTTTTAGGGGGTGGAGAGGGAGGTTACTCAGTTATAACTCATACAAATATGCTACCATTTGTGCAAAATTTTGGAAAAAAAGAACATATCGATGTATTTGTTAGCATATAGAAACTTTCTGTGTTAGGATGCACAAGAAACTGAAAACACAATTGCTTTTGAGGAGAGAAGCTATGGTGGCTGGGGGATGAAGATGAGAAGAAGACATTTCACTGTCTGCTTTTTTGTATCTTTTCAATTTTGCAACTTGAATGTATTGCCAATAAATAAATGAATGAAATCTGTTTCTTTTACTCAAATCATTCCTTGAATCATCTCAAGTGGGTAATGGGAAATCTCATATCCTATTGGTGAGATTATAAATTGGTACAATCTTGGTAGGGTGGAGGTATGGCTTTAAGGAGTGCCTATAAAATATGTAAATGCACGAACTATCTCTGGAAGAAGGCACCTGAAGCTGATAACCCTAGTTGCTTCTGAGGAAGGACCTTATGGAACTGGGTTTGAAGGGTATAAGAAAGACTGACTTTTTCTTATATACCCTTTTACTATTTGAATTTTTTACATTGAACTTGTATTACCTTTTAAAAATGAAAATAATGAATAAAATGTACATACTTTTGATCCACCAATTTATCACTTCTAAGATTCTCTCCTGCAGAAATACTTGCAAAAACAAAGATAAATGTATGTTATTACTTAAATATACTAATAAATTATAAAAAACATAAATGACCATAAATTAAAATTAAGGATTAGTTAAATGAATCACAGAATATTTATACAAGGGAATACTATACAGTTGGTTAAAATAAACCCATAAACCATCACCCAGGTCAACACAGAACATTCCAAAGGTCCTGAAGCACTCCCTAATGCCCACTTCTAGCCATTTACCTCCTATGAATGATCACAAGCTGTATAAACCAATGTCACCATAACCCAGGACACATAGAGCATTCTAAAAAATTCCTAAAACCTCCAGTTTGATAACTCATCAAACTGTACACTTTTTTTGTATGTTATATTTCAATTAAAAGTTTAAAAATATGTACATGTATCTTTTATAAATATGAAGGCTGTGGAAGAGTTTATTTTGTATACTTCTTTAAGGTTTGAACTTTTTATAATAAGCTTTTTCCCTTAATTTAAAATGAAGAAAAACAATAAAGAAGAAAATAATTTAACACTACTATTAGATGTTACTTTTGTCTCTGAGGAGGAAATATACACAATCGGAATTACAAATCCTAGAATTTTTTACCTACTATCTACAACAGCCACAGTTCCCTTTCCTCCTACCTTCACCCCATAGGGAGATAAGTGCTTGAAGAACAGATTCAGACAAAGAAACACTTTACTAGCTTGGGCTTTCACTCCAAACTTTAGTGTAGTCGCCAAATGGGTTAGACTACAAATTCCTTTTGTCCAAAGTAGGCAGACCTCAGTGACCCAAACTAGAAACTTGTTTCTCTGAGGCTACTTTCTGACTTTAGCTTTGGAGCTTTAACCACTCCTTTGGTCAGAAGAAATAAGTAAGAAAACACAAACCATAGAGAAACCACACCTAAGGGAGGCAAGAAACCTTTTCGGGTGACTGATTTGGTCCCACTTTGCCTGGGACTTTGCTTGTTTGGGCCCTGAAAGTCCCTAGGAAACCCCTCAGTTCCAAACAAACCAGGACCTAGCAAACCAGGGCTGGAGTGCTCTTTAGCTCCCTGTTCGAGCCCCAAACAAGTTCCCCCTTTGACCATCAAGGTGGTAGGGGGATGTCTTCTCAAAAGCTAAAAGAGAGGTACCAGACTTCTCTTACCACACTTCATAGAAGAGTAGAATCAGAATCCCAGAGAGAATCCAAAGAGGCACCCTGAAAGAGCATTCCACACAGATTCAACAGCTTTTAACCTCTTTATTATACCAACAGTTCCACACACCACTGTGTCCCAATACTTTCCTGGATCTGAGTTCTGATTTATGTTTTAATTTGAAGAATTTGGTCATATGTATATACTATAGTTTGCTTAAGATGTTTCCTTAAATGAACTCACTTTTTCCTTGTTATACTTATTTTTTAAATATATATACTTAAAAATATTATTTGCTAAATTTGTTTTTATTAATTTTTTTTATTATGGCGACATTGGTTAATGAAATCCAGTAAGTTTCAGGTGTACAATTCAACAGCTAAATTTGTTTTAACAGAAAACATATCACTCTCATAAAAGAAAAATCAGTATCACATGCCACAAACAGAAGGTACAAGTTACATATATATTAATAAATATTACCTGTACGTGGAAGTCTCCTCGTGCAAGTTTTCCTCAGGAATGTGTGGGAGGCAAGAAGCTTGGTGCTCCTCCTAGAGGGCAGTGAGTAGTTAACACTTCCCCAGCTTTATTCCAGCTCATTCTATAGGTTAACACTCCCTGGTGATTTTCTTTCAGTGCCCTCTATTGGTTAGAGTTTGAGGTTATTCAACAAAACTTACTGAGTGATTATTATTATGTTTCAGATACAGTGCTAGCTGCTGAGGATACAGAGGACAAAATGGGGACGATTTTGTATTGTAATGGAGCAACGGGTGGGAAAGAAGTAAAGGAGGAAGTTAGAAAATTTGGGCACAGATTCTCTTTGTCCAAAGTAGGCAGGCCTCAGTGACCCAAAGTAGAAGCTTCTTTCTCCGAGGCTACATTCGGATCTTAGCTTTGGAACTTTAACCACTCCATTAGTCAGAAGAGATAATAAACCCTTGTTTACTTGTCTCTGCAATCCAACTTTTGCCCCTTCCACCTCACCAAAAGTACACATACAAAATCTCTAGGCAGTCTCCTAATTATCAGGTCCAATGGGCAGTTTTCAGTCATCTTTAGTGACCCTGGAGACAACTGCCTCCTTAGCTTCACTGATACTACTAGTTGTTTTTTTCCATTTTTCTTTTTTTTTTTTTTTTTTTTTGCTACCCCAGGTCTCCTTCAACCTCCTTTAAAATGTTGATGCTTGTCAGGATTTTGTCCTTAACCTCTCTCCTTGGTACAATCTTCCTGCTTCCACAAACACCCATAGCTTCCATCTACATAAACTAAAGACTCTCAAATCCGAAAAGACCAAATGTAGCCTGTTTCTCTCTCTGGCCTCATTTTAAAAGTCGATTCGGGTAACTTATTTCTCATAATTAGCAAATTACTTGTATTTCTGTGATAGTGCCTTGGTCTCTTCTTGCATGTATCCTATTTCCCTCTACCTGACACCCACCTCCATCCCAAGTTTGTTCTTCAAGATTTAGCTTCAGCGTTACCCTTTCTAGGAAGCATTCCAGAAGCATAGCACAGCCTATGTTGAGTACTCTCCCTTTGTGCTCCCCCAACTCACTTGAATCAGTGTTTCTAATGGTCAGTGAACTTCTATTTATTCCACTGAGATGGTCTTCTTGAAGGCATGAACTTAATTGGCATTTACAGTTCCCTGCAAGGGGCTCAATAAATACTTGTAAAATTGATAAATATAAGAAATCTCTAAGCTGCGAACAGTTCAACAGGAAGAGAAGCTCAGGGGTGGTATACGCCAGGGGTGTTTAAAACTTGAGTATATTTTTTAGAAGCAGCCAGGGCTGGCGGGGCTGGAAGGGCATGCAGGTTGGAGCCAGAGACGGTGGTGGGTGACAAGGCAGCCAGGGTGGCAGAGTCAGAAATTGGTTACATATAGGAGAAATGAGCAATTATATTGAGGATAAAGGGAACCAGGTTTGTCCTGGTTTATAACTACCAGAGAATGGAGTTATAAATATGGATAGGGTAGATGCTGAATGAACCTTGTGCTGGTTAAACTGGAATCAGAGATATAAGTTTGAACTCATGATTTTAATAGATGAGCAGATATAAACATCTGTGGATCTGTACATCTGTGCTGAGGCCCCAGTGGCAATGATTATACCTAGTACCTAGCCTATACCTTGATTTCGAGATACTATTCTCCATTAAAAGAAATTGGGGCTCCTTAGAGAAATGGCTGATCCCAGGGGCCGGGGCAAGGAAAGAATGAAACTGGAACTTCTTGTCAGAAAGTAAAACACCGCTCAAAAAATTATAGAGATTTGTCCAAAAGGACATAGGAGCCAGCTTGGAGGGGCTCTCACTGTCCAAATTTGAGAGGTGAATACCAAAATAATCATGGTAATGGACTAAAGTCCACTGACTAAAAAAGGAGTCCATGAGTCCACACCGATGCAAATAAATGGCAGAGAAGGAACATTTTTTCTTTACAGTAGAATGCTAACTAATACATGTAGAAGAAATGATAGAATTAGAGTCGCCATTACGGAGCCATCATAATACTATCGGGCAAGAAAGATCAGTGGATACTAAAACTAGTGAGTAAAAGTTTGATTTGGAAAGAGGATAGTTATGTACTCTCAAAGTATCTCAACAAAATATTTTATTAACTTCAAAGGGAAATACTAACTGTTCAGTAGAGTAACACAGTAGATAACATCTTAACCAAAGGATCAAGGTTACCATCACCAGTAAGAAGATGGTGATGCCAAATGCCTCCTGCAATGATACAATGAGAACACAGAATCACTTCTGTGCTATTTCTGCCCCAAATGAATAACCTGAGTTTAATAACTAGAAGACATCAGTCAAATCTGAAAAAAAAAACATTTTTCAAAATAACTGGCCAGCATTTTTCAGAAATATGAAGGTCACAAAAGACAAAGACTGGGGGACTTCCAGGTTGAGGGAAACTACAGACAAATAATGACTAAGTGTAACACATGATCCCGTATTGAATCCTGGGCCAGAAGAAAAGATTTTTTCCCTTTTTGCTAAAAGAGTATTATTGGGACCACAGACAAAATCTGAATGGGGTCTGTAGGTTAAATAGTATCAAAGTTAACTTCCTGATTTTGACAGTTGTAATATGGTGATGCAGACTGTCCAAGCCTTCAGGAAATTTTCATCGAAGCATTTAAGGATAATGGAGTATCATGTAACTTAGATGGTTCAGAAAAAAAATGTGTGTACATACATATATACACATACAAAAATACACACATACACACACATACATGAGAGAGACAGATAAAGCAAATATGCTTAAATGTCAACAATTGAGGAACCTGGGTGAAGGATATGTGCGAGTTCTTTGGGCTACTCTCACAACTTATCTGGAAGCATAAAATAAAATAGTCCACAGATTTTTAAAATACTGAAAAGAAAACTGAGTGTCTGTAACCTCATGCATAAAAGGCCTTTATTTTTTCCTTTCTTCTAAAAACAATTTAGTCTTATGAATATGTAAAAAAAAAAAACAACATAAATTGAAAACAAGTAAGAAATATGTATGGTCTTGGCAAGAACCTTCTAAGCTGTCAAATTTTACAAACTGCTCTTGAAAATTTGACAGATTATCAGGAGAAGTTGATCTGTTTTGAGAAACAGCCCAAACTTCAATACAGCTATTAGTTCTTTCGTGTTCCTGATACCCTTTCATTCAAAACTTGACTACGATTAGACACAGAGAATGTAATACTGGGCTATGGAGGCAGAAAAATCATTATTAATAAGAAAAAAGAAATAGACTTTGAAAAATTAACAGAATTTTATACATGTGTACACACTTTATTAAATTTGCATTCTAAGATATACACAAAGTCAGCATTTCACAAAATTTCCTATTATTCCAAAAGCAGTTTTCATGAAATACAGTGATTATATAAGTCAGTCAAGCAAAAAGAGCATCTATAGGATTTTCTTATCATATCATCTTTCAAATAGAAGCCTGAAATATGATATAATATTAGACTAGGAAGAATTTTAATTTATAACAACTATCGCTTTTCAAATATTAAACTTTATATAAAAATAAAGGGGTACTGTCAACCAAGCTCATCTGAAGGTTAGCATCTCTTTTATTTATTTCAAAACAATCCCTGCACAAACTTAACTTTCTAGTCAATTTAAACAATAAAGACAAAACTTGGTTTAAATAATAAAGTGAATCGTCTTGCCTCCTAGTTCCCATTGGAACAATTTCATTTTCTTGTCCCAATTCTCCCTCACTATAGAATTCCAAAAATAAATATTATCACATTCCAAAGGTTATTTCTTAAAAGTTCTAAATTAGAGCCCCAAAAATGATGGCCAAAAGTGTCCCTTTAAGGCAAAACGACAGTAGAGTGAGGGTGGATAAACATCCTGTAAGATAAAACCATCTCTTGGTATTATATAGGCAGAAACAGCTTAACATGGTTCTTTACAAACAGAATAAACACTGAATAACACTGAAGTAATGTTGCTTTGAAATGGCATACAAGGGAAGAATCTTCATAATATACACATTTATGTTAGGTTTGAAGGATTATGGACTTTGCACAGGTGAAAGCAATTATGAGAAAGCCATTAATGGCCAGTATGGTGGTTACTACAGTTTAAAATAAGCAACACATCTGATGCTGTAAGAAAACAACTTACTGCCAAGTGATGCTCTCTTACAATTCAAAGAGAACAGGTTTCCCTTCGAGCCATAGAGTATTACTAGTTTGTGAGTACCCGCAAAGTGCAACATCTTCCTTTAAGATTCAAGGATCTTTGCCTTCAAAAGATACAAACGCAGTAGTTTTCATTTCTTACATTCACTGAAAAATGGATTATGATCCTAGAAGGCAAATTTGCATATTAAATACAGATAATTCATCCACGATATTTGAACATTAAAAGAAATCTATCATGACAGACATTTTTTAGTTTTAAATAATAAATAACACGGCAATAGACTATACTCAGGTTTTTCAAATAGCTCCATTCAGAATTTCCCTCTTTTCATAATTAAATAAGTTTTGGTACCTCGGACTTACTATCACGTACATTGTTCACAGCTCAAGCAGCTTCTTAAAAGCAGAATGCACAACGACACTGACTTTTTCAGCTCCTAAAAGCTTCCTTGTAGATATTAGACTGCCCTTGCTATAAGGCAGCATGAACAAGAACTGGATTCTGATTCTGGTGGCTACACAATGACCAAAACACAGTCAGCAGCACCACTCACCACACAACAAATGAATCCAATGACAAAAAAAGTAATCAGAAAAAAGCGGCAATCGAGATAGTATGTGGCAATCAGACACATAAAGCTCCCTTTTCTACCCTACCTTATGATATATTTCTTTACAGCACAGCACTGTACCCCAAGGCACCTCAGGCCTCATAATACCACCCAAGACAAGCTGTCAAGCTCCATGTATGCTTTTCTACACAGTGGTTTGTGTGTAAATAACATTATTCATTCATTTGTAGATGCTCCACACATCTGGTCAACGCAGGAATTTCTTCTCCTTGATAACACCACCTAGAAACATTAACAATATTTTATATACTCCTTAAGGGAATAGCTTTAGGCAGAAAAATATCAATTGTGGTAGCTAAGTCATACATAAGAACCTATGGTGACTACTACAAGCATCCTTTAAAGTCCGTTTACATTCTCAGCACTAAAACCAATCCTCACACAGTCCAACAGCTAAGAAGCAACATGGGTAGTAATGAAAGCAACTACGTGTTTCTTCCGCTCTGTGAGAAATGGCAAGTAAGCAGCTCAAACAGAAAAGGGAAACAAAATAATATACTTTAAGCTGATGGAGAAAAATAAAAATTTAATACAATCAAAAGCAATTCACCTATTATTGTGAAAGAAAAAGATCTGAAACTATGTAGTCAACGGAGGACAAAAAAAATCTCTCAAGCAAGAGAATTTCTGATCAACTGTAGCTCTCATATCACTGCTGGGAAAAAGAACCATTATCAAAAATACATCAGTGCTTTCTTTAAACATATACTCTAAAATGGGTGCTCTTTGAGGCACTGAGAAAATATAGACTGTAAGCAATCAAAAATGAATATTTGAGATTTAGTCACTAGATCCAAAATGACATCAGCAAAGAGACATAAGTAAGGTCATTACACTAGTAAAATTGAACTTTAGAGAAGAGAGATGCCAAAAAAGAATGGCGTCAAAATGGTTTAAATTTGTAACACTTTAATCCTCACTATGGATCAAAGTTCTCTGCGTTCCTCACTGAACGTTTTATGTAAGAAACAGCAGTTAAAACACTGAATCAGAAATGGGTAAGTCACTTGGGTGAGAGATCATCCATCAAGATGAACGGAGGGCATGAATTGGAGCATGCTACTGGAGACTCTGCGGTTGTGCTGCCTTTAGCCAGTGAGTCTGAGGATAAGCCACTGCTGCTACTGCTGCTACTACTGCCATCCAAAATATCTGAACTGAGGACAAAGCAAAAAGAATTATAAGCAGATGCATCTATCAGGGTAAAGGTAAACATAACATGCAACAGCATAGTTTTAAAAACTCATGAATCAGTAAAGCATTTGTAAATAAAAAGCACAAAAGCAACAGCAATGAACTACATCATGTACTATATTCAGATACCCCCGCAAAAGGACAAAGTCACGGAAACCCAAAGTAAGACACTCAAGGTTCTGTATCATTTGAGTACTCTTCTGGAGGCACCAGATTGTCCAACACATAATAAGCGCTCCCATGGTTTTTGTGAGGGAGATCCCTTACCTTCAGCTCAAGAGATTTATATCCTTCTATTTATCTTCTTACCTTCCCATCAGCCTTAGAGTAAAAGGAATGGTTACTTGTTGAGGTACCTACTCTGGACTGTCTGAAGTATTCTATCAAGTACATTGCTTCATGGTTCCTGTAGCCCAGAACCAAGTCTTTCAACTGCCCCACAGTTTTATCACTTCCCCACTCCCAAGAGGCCTTCAAATGAAACACATTTTTTTTCATAATTTCCTCCATTATTTGCCTTTTAAAGTCTTCTCATTTTATGAATTTCTTACGCTGTTTCCTTTCCTCTCGCTTTAAAAACCCTAAGGTCTCCCCACCATCTCTAAAAGATGTCTTTGTTTGATCCCTTTCATTACTTCCAGTTAAGCTTCTAAAATAAATGCTCTATATCCACCGATCCAATACACTCACAGTCCATTCACCTCTTTAATCCTGACAACTGGCTTCTGCTCTTACCCTTCCACTAAAACTCCTGATCTGGGCCCCAAGAGCCTCTACAGCCCAGCTCAGGGCCTCATGGCTCACAATAACCATTCTGGCCTGCCTCATAACTCTGGCCTCATACTTCAGCATTTCCAATCAAGAGCCTTCACAATTTAGCACCAGGCTGCCTTTCTGGCTTTGATTCCCATCGAGCCAACATATAAGCTCTATGCTCTATATTTGGGCCAAATTCACTCTTTTCACTTATTTCAATATTACTGAGTTCCTGCCAAGTTCAGGAAGTATGCTAAAACAATGGTATATATAAGACAGACGTGGTCTCTGCCCTTATTGAATTTACAGGAGAGTGCAGGAGACAGACACTGAAATAATTATGCTAATAAATACAGAATTATAATCTGTGATCAAAGCAATAAAGGAAAGATACAAGGGGCTCTGAGAGTATGTAACATGGGCAATCTGATCTGATTTGGAGGAACAGGGAGGAATAAGGCTCTCCAAAACTGATATTTGAGCTGTCATCTGAAAGATGAGTAGGCATGAACTAGGTAAGCTTTGGGAGGAAGCAAGGGTAGTTCTAGAAGCCAAAAGCAGGCTAGTGTGGCTGTAGAACAGAGTAAGGAGAACACGATGAGAGACAAAGCTAGAGAGGTAGTCAGGCAGTTTTAGGATTTACATACACATACTTTTTATTTTTGAAAAGGAAACAAAGCACGGAATTGGAGAAGAAATCATGAATCAGGAAACATGGGTTCTAGTTTAAGTTTGATCACTAGCTCCTTTGCAAAAGCCCATCCTGATCTAATGTGCTCTAAGGCTAAATATTTTGAGTCTTTAATATTATCATTTTTATGAATTTCTAAGTAAATATATTTCTAGTGTTGAGCAACTTGTGGTACATTTGGAAGTTTCTGGGCCCTATACTACCCTCAATGAAATGTAATTTTTCCCCTGCTGCTCCTCTACTCTATTTTTCTTCAAAATGTCATTTCATTCTATTGCCTCTGGACTGTTTTTAGGTGGAGACAGAATACAAATAGGCTTCAGAAAAGTAAAAATAAAAATGGAAACAATATACTCCACAGTATTCCTGCTTTATGCTCACTGCTGTCAAATGCATCATTAATAATACCACTTTTAAGAAAGAAGTTTGGAAAATTTAGCTGGCTCTGATATTTTTTCAACCAAAAGGCAAATGGGTCTAAAATATGAATTATTCAAACTACTGAATGAGAGTTGCATAGATAATCTAAGATGTTGGAAAATCAAAAGACCTTTATATTTGCTTTGGAACATCTGTGATTTTTTTTTTCCTCCTGCAGCATTTTGCCTAGACTGATATTAAAATGAATTTCCTTTCCTAAAGTACATATTGACTGGGCAGCCAAAGTATATGCTCTATGCTACCTGGCAGGAAGAAACGGGCTTGGATTAAAATTTGGCCACCAAGCAGATAATCTGAATATAAATAAAAACTTTCTTATTCCCACAACCAGACTTATGGTGAGATCTGGGTTAAAAGATTCCATTTGTAATAAGATCTGCTTTCTTAGGTGACTTCTGTATTCATTCAAAAACATAGAACATAACTCATGCACAGAAATCTATCATCTAATACTGTTGATTATCTTGAGAGAAATAAGCTAATGGGAAGCTACCAAGAAAAAATATATAAATCTGAACATGTCATTTCATACTTAGTAAACCTTTAACCAGATATTCTCACTAAACTAAAATCTAGTTTCTGTGCTAATTAATCTGGCACTACTACTCATGTCATGGAAGCACAGATTACAGGTCACCAATTACCCACTGTTAGTACGTCTGCATAAAGCAAGACTTAGATGATATTTTAATCCATAGAGAGATTACTGAACAAAAGTGATTTTCAGTGCCTGCTATTAAATCTTCTAAAAGCAACAAAGTATAGTCTAATTTGAGTTTCTCTCTTTCCTAGCTTAAGCTCTAATGGAGGTGTTAATGAGCCTTAGACTAATGGCCAAAAGCCAGATAGTGGTAAGAAAGCAAAGAACCTAGACAATCCAAATTGGAAATAGAAATACATGAATCAAAAATAAACTAATTCATTCTAGCCACTGAATATATATTTTGAGGCAATATTTGAACCACACAACCAAAAATACTTATGACTGGTAAAGCAGTGTCCTCTGTCTAAAAAAAAACTAAAGGTGAAAGTGCAAGAGAATTAAAACATTCAAATGATAAAGTAACAACAAAACTAGGATGCCCAGTGTGACTAGTGCTCTCACCCCATCTTGGCTGAGCCACTTTGTGCCTTGTCCAGCCAATAAACTGGGTTTTCTCAGATTAATGGCAGGCGGGTAAATGCACTAGAAATTAGCCACAGCCCTATCAGGCCCAGCAGATTTTGGTATAAGGTAAGACTATGGAGCATCATCCCCTATGCCTTGATGTGGGTTAAACTGGTCCATAGGACATGTTCTCTAGCCTCTACTATTTTATCTTACGAAGTCCCAACATTATCTTCCCATATAACCTCTAAGTTTTAAAAACTACACGTTTAAATATGATCATTTCCGCAGTTACATTGGGGACTAGAGATTAAAAGTATCTGCAGATATCTAAGCTGCTCACATAAACATCTTCGAGATACACACACACACACACACACACACACACACACATATTATATATATGTATATATATATACATACATTTCTATTATTAATCATGATTAAATCTAATTTTTGTAAATGTCGCATATTCAGTATGAAATTTTCTTGCCATGACACATTTAACATTAAAAATAATATTAAAATCACTAAGATAAATCTAACAAAAAATGTTAAAACCATAAATGTTAAAACCATAAATTAGCAGTCAAGTTAACACTGATGCACCGGGCAAGAAAACTCATAGAAGACTTTTTCCTTTTCTATAGGAGAAATAGACTATTATTTAATCTTCAGTACATGACGAGCAGCCCTGAAAATTTCTTTATTTTCATGCCACAGATTCCCAAAAGAATGAGGAACAGAACAAGAGTTTTCAACATACTAAAACAATCAAAGCACCATGCAAAGGTGTACTTCCAAGCTGTGATAAAACTCTTGAAGTTCACAAGGACTAAATGCAGAATGACATAATTCCTGCCTCGTGGTGACAATGTTCCCCAAGTTTGGTTGGCAGAGATTTCAGAATTTTCATTTAGTAAAAAATATGATATAAAGAGTAGGCCTATTTCTTTGAGCAGCAGTTGGCACTCTGGACACAATTCCAAATGGGTCTATCCTCAGACTTCACATTTAATTTGAACTTCAAAGATGTCAGATTTTAAAGATTACTATCTAGTATATAAACTTTAAAGTGTTAAAGCCCATCTTTTCTTTGCAGGGTAGGGCAGGGAACAAACTATAGCAATTTAAATGTTGAGATAACATCTACTAATGATCTGATATTTTTTCTACTCCCCAAAAGGTATAAAAATGGTTTCCTTAGTTTTGTTATCAAGTAGATTGCTATCTTTGGTAACAAAAGCCAGAACACAGCTACTTCCTGTCTTAGTCCCCATTTCTAATAATATGGATGTCTGATCAATGAAAAAAGCATTAAAGAGATAGAAAAAAGTTTCTGCAAAAGTAAGATCAAACTATTACATGTCAGGAATAACTTCTATTTAAAACTTCTTAGTTGTAGCCATACATGTCAGCAATATTAGTATACGAGGTGTCCCAAAAATCTTAGTGCAACAGTAAGCTTTAATATCCTCAGAAGTCCAGATGCTACAAACCTACTAAAAATATAAATCAAATTTTTAATTACTTAAATATTTTTGACACTTAGTTTTGTGAGTAATAAATTTCCTTTTAACGTATTATTTGAGTCATACGTTGGCTTGTTACCACTCTCCAGTGTGAGGGAAAACTTTTTGTGTTTATGAATTAAAAGTACCTTCCATCACCAATGTTCCTAGGACTGTCATAGCCACAGGTCTTCAAAGAATGGGAATAGTGGCAACAGAAATAGAAACCTCACAACAGCCACCATTGTCGATAGCTTAGGTTGTGCTGTTCAGAGGAATAAACATCTGAACAAGGAGAGCAGACTCTTGGTAAATACCCTGCCTTCTCTTTCCTTATTTATTTGCACAAATCTATTTTATGGCATCCTGCTCAGTCAGCCTATAACAATATATTTTTTTAAATTACCTCACCCTGTGTGTATGTTTTTAGCTTGGCAAAATTCTTTCACGTCTTTTACTTAACTTGGTTACTTAGTTAGTAACTGGGTAAGCAAATCTATTTATAATGCTGCGTACCTATATTAAAACACACTTTACCATAAAAGCGATATGTAGTTTCCATTAAGTATAGAGTTTCATCCACTAGCCCTCCTGACAAGCTTTAGAAGTTTTCTCTTTGCAATCATCCACATACCTGGAAAGGCACTCTAAACCAAAATTAGCTCACTGAGCTACCAAGGACAGACAGAAATGAGAGAGAAGAAAGACTGTGGGGCTGAAAATAGCTAGAACAATCTAAAAAGCATCTGTTCCAAGGCTAGAACAGTAGTGATCAACAAGTCTAATAAACTAGAATAACCTGACTAGAAATATAGGTTATCTTCCATAAAACATGGAATATGTGACTTGAAAAAGAATCTAATCTTTACACCTTATAAGGATTAATATACACAATTCTTCCATTTAGAGGACACCATCCTTGTAAAGGATGGGCTCTTAAAAAAGACACTCAGCCATAAAACTCAGGGAACAGAAAGTTCTAAAAGGCAATACACAATCGTGTCTAGAACATGGGTGCTCAGTGAGTTGATCAGAATGTATTTAAAATTTTCAAATTATTACCTGCTATTAATCCTTCTCTTCTTTCCAATCAGTACCCAGTGCTCAACTTCAGGTACAGGAAAATAAGTTAACTTTAGCACAAAAACACTTAAGGGCCTTAAGTTAGACACCTAAACTAGAATGAGTAAGAGAATCAGGAAGTGTTACTATAAAAATGAAATCTTAGTTAGCATTGTGACGAAATACCCCAAAACTTTCAAAAATATTTTATAACAATAGATAATGCTATGTAGAAAAGGCCATGTTGAAGAGAATGCTGGCATCTGCTAAGACAAGAGATTAAGAAGTACAAAATAGTCACAGGGAGATAGAGTACAGCATAGGGAAGAGAGTCAATAATACTGTAATAATTATGTATGGTGCCCGGTGGGTACCAGACTAATTGAGAGGATCACTTCATAAATTTTATAAATGTCTAACCACTATGCTGTACACCTGAAACTAATATAAAATACTGAATGCCAATTTCAATTGAAATTTAATTGTAAAAAAAAAGGATAAAGTACAAAACGCAGGCAGAGCAGCTGTAATCAGTACACCGTTATCCAGAACAACCAAGAAACTCTTTTTCACACCACCCAGCTGTTTACACTCTCCCACACCATTATTAGCACCTACAAGAGAGGCTAACCTAACAGGAGCTAGGCATGAAGGTAAAGGTGCCAAAAATGATACACATTTCCAAGGAAGTACTCATGACTTTCAAATGATCTGCTTTTTCACATTACCTACAACTCCATGGAGATTTCCCTTCTTTGGAGCATGGATAAAAAGTTGAATATCTTTTAAATGAGCACAGTATGCTTTTGATGTAGTTCTTTTTAAATAGATCATACCCTAATATCCTTTTGATTTTATTTATTTATTTATTTTTACCATGAACTGAGATCAGATAATTGTGCAGCCTCTGGAGACAGCATATTGGTAGTGCCTTGGAAGAGCCTCTTGGGCTGGCTTTCAGTCTCCATTTCACCTAAAACAGAAAGAGATGATGCTACAGTAAAACAGTTTTACAGACTTAGTGCTAAAATGGGGTCATCTTTGTTTAACCAGAGCTCAGAATACTACTTTAAGCTATTACCCGAAAGGTATTTTTCAATATGCTTTAACGTAGAAGAATTATACTTCCACATAACCTCACCCAAAAAGTCAGCAATCCTAAAAAAAAAAAAAAGCCTTCTCATTTATTATATATAGCAGTTATGTTCTTTAATAGAAGAGTAGAACACTGAATGCATCAGGCAAAATAAATCAAGGCTAACCACAGTAGAAATAAAGTATTTCTGAACAGCTGAAACTCACAGTGAATAATAATTTATGCAGATGATTTAGTAAAGACAATTGATTTTATATATTTTAATATCAGAACATTTCCTGAGTTGAAGTCAAATGGTTAAAAAGTATTCAGCCTGTTGAAGACTGTATAAAATCAAAGGTTGCTTTAGGCTACAGAGTGAAAATGAAGATTAAAAATACAGTCATGAGCCACATAACGATAACACTTAGGTCAATGACGGGACACATATGTGAAGGTGGTTCTAAAGATTATAATGGAGCTGGAAAATTCCTATCACCTAGTGAGGTCACAGCACATTCCTCACATTTGTGGTGATGCTGGTGTCAACAAACCCATTGCACTGCCAGTCGTATAAAAGTATAGCACATACAATTATGAACAGTACATGATAATGACAATAAATGACTATGTTACTGGTTTATGTATTTAGTATACTTTTTATTATTATTTTAGAGTCTACTCTTTCGATTTATTTTAAAAACACATTTGCTGTAAAACAGCATGCTATATTACGCTGGCAGCAGCCTCATATGTCTCACAGTTTCCATGTCTCTTGATTGCATCATTTTCTCTTGTGCTTGATTTGCTTTCATGTTGTTTCATAGAGTAACATGCTGTACAGATTTGTAACCTAGGAGCAACAGGCTGTACCACATAGCCTAGGTGTGTAGTAGGCAGTACAATTCAGGTTTGTGTAAGTGTACTTTATGATGTTCGGACAATGGCAAAATTGCCTGACAATGAATTTCTCTGAACATACCTCTGTTGTTAAGGGACACGTGACTGTAAGTTTGAAAGCACATCCATAACTGAAAGCAATTATTAAACAAATCACCAAACTGGTACTGTACAGGCTACCTCAATCCTATAGATTTTCTCAGAACTGGTAATAGAAAAACTTTGTATTAAAGGAATAATGCTTAATATTGTTCGCCAGGAGTAAAGAGACAACCCTAAGTTAAACAGAAAAATCTCCTTTCCAAGTAAGCTATGATTTAAAACATGCACACACCTTGGTTTTGAAGCTCTTTATCTGAGCTATAAAATGGAATATTAAAGAAAACTTAAGTCGTGGTCCCAACTATACTCCAGTAGGTAATTAGTAACTGTGAACTTAAACATGTACAAAATTCGCAAGATGGAAAAAGATCAAGCAAAATCAAATAAAACATACATTTTTTCCATATTAGCAATTAATTCATATTATCTTTCTTCTTGAGCTATTATGAATATTACTAAAATTCAGGAAAGGTTATATTTTTATTTGCTTTTTCCATACTTTAATATGCAGCTTTTAAAAGCTGCTAGGGGGCTTTCAACAATACCTCTTTAGCAAAACACTTCAGCCCTTTTTAGCAAAGAATCCCTCCATCTGCTGGTATATTTTGGAATAGCTTTGAAACTAAACAACCATACTAATTCTACCAATTGCCTGTAACAAATTTAAAATTCATAGTAATGACGATAATAATAAGTTTTAATTTCCACGTGTTACTTTCACATAGTAGCTCTTGAGAAGGTTCTTAGGATTGTAAATAATTCCTTAAAGAGAATTGAAAAAAGACTAATGGTTTATAAAATAAAATTTATTCGCTAAATACAAATATTGTCACTGTATCAGGATCTATTTTCCAGAGCACACCATCTTTAATTTTAAGTTGTCCGAAATATAGCACTTTCTGAATCACTGGAAAATTTTCACCAAAGCCCACAAGTATCCATTTACCTAACATGAGGAAAGTTGATTTGTTTACTGGCCCTGAAGGTGATCTGTACAAAGAAACCACTTACTGAATTGCTTTTTTAAAATTATTGCTAAAACTCTTGTTTAAAATGACATCCAACCCTTGGAATCGTGTGGTCATATCCCCAGGAATAAGGACTAAAACTGTATTAAATTTGCCTTTTTAAAAATAGATTCTATCAGGTGTCTTCCATAAGCAGCTAAAACTAGAGTTGAGTGAGATCATTTTAGTTTAGTGCTTTGTGGTTCAAAATAAGGTAATCAAGAGCACTCCCATTATACCAAAAACCCTATAGACTTGAATATGAGGCAATTCTTTCTTCACCAAAGTGTAATTTGGTGGTGGCTTTTATTTGAGCATACAGCATGTTTATTGACCTATTTGCTATGACATAAGCATATATTTCTGCAACATACCAACTTGCAACTCTTTTATATTCAGATTACTGAGAGGCAAAATTTTTGGAATATATATTGATAATATGAATATATGAATAAGATTCAGTTATGAAGTATAAAAATATAGACGGTATCAAATAACTAATTTACAAAATTTAGTATCAGTAAAGCATGCATTGGGAAGAATAATCCACATCTCTTTAGGAAAAAGGATTCATGCCTTGAAGTAATTTCAAACAAATATTCTAATTTGTAATTCAAGTTCAGCTAGGTTTAATATCAAAAGTACGACACTTACCTTTTCTTTTAACAGGACCAAGAGCACTGGGCCTAATGCACTTGACTGGACTCTGACTCCTCCTGCTTCAAAGAATAAACAAATGGGATGATGTAATGCAACTTAAACATTACAGCCTGCCAAATAAGTCAATAAAATGAATA
>NW_006442490.1:211641-215045 GCF_000325575.1 Pteropus alecto | reverse complement strand
AAATAAAATGCCAATACATGATCTAACCTGGCATATGGCAATATGGAATAACATGGCATTTTAAGCTATCTTTTAATATCATTCTATAACACAATATCGACAACACTTTTTTTTTTTTTTAAAAAAGATAAACCTTATTAAAAAGTTATTTGGATTTGACTGGTCTACGATCTTAAACAATATATCCTTATAAAGAACATTATTGTGTATGTGTGTGTTCTCTGAATATAAACTGGCATTAAGTCTCAAAAAATGAATCTGGTAAAGTGTCAATGGTGGAATATAGGTGATAGGTATTATGGCTGTTCACTGTGAAATTCTTTCAATTTTGCTATCTGTTTAAAAATTTCCATAATAAAATGTTGAGGAAAAAAGTTCATCTGAGACAATTTTAATGAATAGCATTTCAATCACATTTAAAAATCAGGTTCACCTACCTGGAGAAATGTCTCGGGCTAGAAATGGGACTTGGTGGTAGCCCACTGCTGCTCACAAACATTTGTAAGGATGGTGAAAAACATTGCTGGAAAAGCATATTTAATATTAAAATAGTTCTAGTGCTCCAATTTTCAAAATATTCTTCACAAAAAGACAGAAACAACATCCTTAGAATTATTTAGCTATGTGTCTCTCATATACATATGAATGAGACTACATATACATATTAATTTTTTTCCAAATTACTACCATAGATTTCCATTGATTTTCCTTCCAGTCATTGGATTCTTTAAAAGTGAAGTGCTTTATGCGTGTGTTTGAGAGTAAATAGCTCAGTGTGTGAAAAAGAGTTAATATCTTGTCAATAAGCCTACCTTTCCAAATCCTCTGGTGGGTGATGGTGCCGGAGAAACTGGAGTGAAGTCAATCCTTTTAGGAGAATACAATTTCTCTGGTTTGTCAAAATCACTATCACTCTGTAAACATAAAGTGTTATTTCCTCATAATTCAAAATTCAGCACATCACACCTCTTCTTTACTACTCAAACATGCCTACAGTTTTAGAATAGAAATGTACAGATTCTTAAAAGTCACAATATAATATTCTAGTGGAGAAGCAGAAATCAAAAATGAATACATAGTTGAAAACAGAAGGGACAGAAATATATGGAATAATTAATAAGCCAATGAACAATATACAGGTTTCTAGAAAATAAAAAAAAAATAAGGAAACATGAATACTTTACCAGGCTCAAGCTCTCATCCCATGATTGGCTTATCTGCATTGCCGTTTGCACTTCCCTAAAATAAACAAAAATGAAAGGCCATCAGTGCTCAGAAACAAGACATAGATTAGGCTGTGCCCTATTCTTGCGAAGTGCTAACCTTTCATGTGCAGCTTCTCTGTTCATCATATCCATGCCTTCCTCCTGCCAAGACAAACATGTGCTGAAAACATAATACTTATCCGCAAAAGTTCTTTATTTCAAAGAAAAGAAAAAAGACTTTTCTACCTTATTTGACATAATAGCAGTACAGACATTCTAAAACTGCCACCCATGTCACATCTGTATTTTATCTGAACACTCAGAAGAATTTTAATCTGTCAACAACTAACCAGTTGCAGCCTGACATATTTCTGATATCTACATCTTCAAAATGAAAATAAAATCAAAATGTAACATTCAGAAAACTGTAATCTGTGCTAGAAAAGTAAAATTTACCCTTTTGATTTGATGCACTCTGCTACTTGGAATCCGATTAGGTGAGGATGACAGCAACTGGAGAGAAAGTAAACATTTACTATTTTCTGGATCACAAAGCAGCAATCTGCTAATCAGCACTAGTGTACAACCTCTAGATAATTTTTCATATTCTTCTTAGAAATCTAGCTCTTTAAATTAGTGAACATTAATGCACTAGAAGCAGTACATTCAGTCTTTACAAAGTACACCAGGTGTCCAACCTCAAGGCACCACCTGTCGCTAAACAGACACCAACTTTAACATTTTTCCCAAATGAATGCAGAGCTGTATTCGTATTTGTACACTTATGTGAAAAAAATAAATAAAGACTCCAGGCCTTGGAAATATCCATTACCCAACTAATCTAAAGTAAAGAACTATATAAGAAGGGAAAGAAAAACTGATTTTATTCATTTTTACTACCAATGCACCAATGGAGGAAGACAGACTAAGAAGACCAGTATAATAGTATCTATGATTAATATTTATCAAAAACACTTTAAAACTGCATTAAGGAGACTTTGTTTCTATGATCTAAGTAAATTCTAAAATTTGATCACTAATGCTATTACCACAAACCTCGCTAGTTAAGAAAAATCAATGTGGAAGGCAAAGTATATTTTTAAAATAACTGTTGCTTTCCCTTAGATCACCATTGTTTAATAGCACAAAGCTGAAATGATTTGGAGACCAAATTATGTTTCTTCAAAAAAATCACAATCTGATCACAAAACGTAAGGTACAATTCATATCAACAGACCTTACAGGGTTCTAATAGCCATAATGTAAACAACCATTATTTATACCCTAATGGAATGCAAATGACATTATAGGACTACCCTACCGAATAAGACAATTATCCTGTTACAAAAGGCCCTATCTAGTAAAACATTGTTGAATACTAATGTAGTAAGAAGTATAAAACGGTGATAAACTGCTCTAAGTTGTTTAGGCAAAAGCTAATTCATGTAAAAAAAATTTAAAGTTATCCACTGAAATATGATTTTATCTCAAAGATTATCTCTTCGTTATCCACCCCTTCCTTTGACTTTTTCCTCTCCTAGACTTTGAAAAAAAGAACTTTACCAGTAAAATCCTTGTAAAAAGATTTTTTTTTACATGTTTACTGGTGAACTCTTAATAAGGTCATTTGAAAAACACTAAGCTACTAGGCAAGTAAATAAGGCAGGAAAGACTCTAACAGGAATAATGTGAAGGGAGCATGGATGCGTCCATCAGGGAACAAAATCCCAAAGGCAGTGAAATAATCAGGAAAGCCAAAGTGAGGATTGCCAAAAGCTGACTGTGGAGAAAATCAGAAATTTAGATGCTGCATCTACATGATGTACAACTTATCAAGTTTAAACAGAAATGGAAAGTAGACCTGAAAGAGAGACAGAGGAGTAAAGTTGTGTCTAGTACCAGAAATAAGAGTAATGTATAGGCTGAGAGAAAAGCCAAGAAGTTCAAGAAGGTGCTGGTAAATGGTGATGAAGTAAAGCAAAGAGCTCAAGTAGAAGAAAAGAGGCCTCTGACATTGGCAATGAAGTAGGCACTGGTGACTTTTAAAGGAGCAGGTTTTTAACAGAGCTTTGGTAGGAGTAGTAAGATTACAAACTGGCCAAATAGTTGGCAAGAAATTAGTAGACAAGGAATTAGAGGCAATTGAGTACAGATTAAGCTTTGAAAAAGCTCAGAGAGGAGAAAGGAAAAAAGGGAAAG
>NW_006442490.1:183887-211381 GCF_000325575.1 Pteropus alecto | reverse complement strand
TATGAAAAAATTTAAAAAGTTTATTCTCCAGATATTAGACATGTGAGTCGGGGAAAGAAGGTGAAAGGAAAAGAGCCAGTGAAGAAGAGACTGAATACACAAAACGGAGATGACAGACCAAGCAAAGTGACAGGAGAGTCAGAAAAGATATGAATCATTAGGAGAAAACACCACATGTGAAGGTAAAGACATTTTAAGAAGAAAGCTGACGTGTATACAAGATAGGTGTCTGTCTTCTCTGTGAAGTGAGAAGGGTCATTTACTGAAAGTGAAAGGTGGTGAGATAGGAAGCTTGTGGAGTTTTTTAAAAAAGATATGGCATATTGCTTTGGAAAATGGCATGGGGTCAGTAGCACCTTGCACCCAACATGCCCAGAAAGAATTTATCTTCTGTCCCTTTAAACAACCAACTCCTCTCAATTTCTCTACTGGTAATAAAGGCACCACTTTTCCCCCGGTCGCCAAGAAATAAAACTGCAGTCACTTTGAGTCCTCTTTCTCCCTGCCTTTATATCTAACCAGTTGTCAAATCATGAAGATTTTACTTCTGCATGTCTCTTTCATCAGTTCCCTCCTTTCCACTTCATTCATCAATGCCCTACTTTTTGCAGGTTAAAACAGCACATAGCTAAGTGTATTGAGATTTATAGAGTACACTGTGATATACTCATTATAATGTAATCAATATTATGATAGAAAGCAGAAGGGGATGGGGCGAAAGAACAACAAAGAGCAGTGAGTCAAAGTAGGTATTTTAGTGCAGCCAGAGCTTAGGGTATTTTTGTCAGGGAGTAGTGAGAGATGAGCCTAGACAGAGTTGATAAGAATCTTCACATCTTAGAAAAGAGCAAAGTGAAGTACAGAGAGGCAAATTAATTTTTCCTTCTTTGCTATGCTATTGATGCAGAAACATCTTTCGTATATACAGCAAAAATAAGTACTTATATTTTCCAGTATCCTCAAGGAAGGAGGCGAAGTAAATCAAATCTCCAGATAGCTAACATTCCCCCTTATTTTTAGCCACTTGAGCTGGAAATTTTTCTTAAAAGTGTGATATTTGTCCCCTTGTTCAACAGATTATACCAAACAGAATGGCACTAGATCTTTATTCTAATCCCAGCTCTGCTACTTACTAATTGTAAGTAGCAATAAGTCCCTTATATTGGCTAAGTCTAGCTGCTGCCTCTTTTAATTGGGAAAAAAACATCTGCCCAGCCTACTTCATTGGCATTGCTATGAGATTAAATGTGTGAAAGTACTTTGTGACATGTAAAATGCCATGCAAGGGTATTACTATAATTTAAGAAAAGGCGGAAGACGCGAGTATCCATAAGAACATCAATTATTTTATGGTTCTATGCCATTGACACTTCAGGGTCCATTAATAGGTTCTTAGCCCTTATACTCAGCCACAATCTTTTTTTTTTAAACTTCTGTTTGCTTTTCAGTTTCCCCCTCTCTTGCTAGGAGCCTTTAGTATGCCTTTAACCCAAATGTTCCTCTTCTGATTTGCTGATTCTCACACACTTCTGGGTTGGAAGCTTATTATAATTGTGCATAAATTTTAGATGATTCAGAGGTCAGAGAGGCTCTCCTATAAATAAACCAATGAACCTTTGTGCATAGACTATGGAAATCTAGTTCAGCCATTTAGAGATCTGTTTGCTTACATCTCAGATGTCTTCCAGAACACTGCAGTTACTAGATAAGTGGGCTCCACATGTGAAGTGCTGCTATATAAAAACCTCATCATAATTTCTCCCAACACAACCAATAAGGTGATCCCCAACAGCTCTGGCTATATAGAACAGTCATGATCAGCAACTCCACTGAGAATACAAATATGAACATTTTAAAGGAGTCTTTCTTTGGATAAACAGCATTGGCCAACAGAAATAAATACTCTGCTACCATTTATGTGATTTTTTTTTTCATCGTAGGACAAATAAAGACCACTGTTCTCAGCTATAATTTGAAGTTAATCCTGACTTACCTCACAACCATGATGGAAGTAGTGACACAAAACAATGAATAATTTTTAAAAATACCAAGTCCCACAGGCAAGAAATATTTTTAACCGGGTCTCCTCTTTTGCGCTGAAAATGGCCACATCATTAAGCAGCAAACAAGATAGGTAAAATAATTTTTTCTATTGTAAACATCTGTGCATAGCATTATCATCTTAAGAAAGAACTACATTTGAAAGTGCTTCCCCCAATTGAAACCACTAAGGATACTTACTTCTATACTTACCAGGCTATGACGGCTCATAATCGTTGTACTATTCCTCCGAGTTTTAAATGGGTAAGCCTGAAAAATCTGTGAAAGGTCACTGAAAAATAAAAATAAAATTATTAATGTCTTCTCATTTAAGATATTCTTCGACTATATTAATCCCAATTCTCTAGTTATCAATGAAATCTTCGATGCCTCATTTCATACAATGAATAAACTCCTCACCGTCCTCTTCAGAGCTTCCTAAGTGGTGTGCTGTGGATTACAGGTTGGCGGAGATACTGATCTCCGTTGGTGGTTAGGGGACAACTAGGAGAGGCATGGGGCGGAGCTCGAGACTGGCTGCCTCCAGCTGCTTCTGCTCAGAGCTCATCCCCCCAAACCGGTTACCACCAGACACAAATGAGAAGCCTCATCTGTTTACCCCAAAGGACCTACAAACAGTACTGCTTTCTGTGTGTGCCATGACATAAAAAGGGCTGGGGAGCCCTGTTCTACAATATGAGCCTGACCAGCATGTCCCACTATTGCCCTAACGCGTGTTCTACCTTTGAACCCCACTATCCGACTAAAAAATAAGTGTACCAACTAAATAAACATACCTGGAGTTTTGCCCATGTTGTCCCTTCTGCCTCAAGCGCCCTTCTTTCCTCCCACCACCATCTGTCAAAATCCTTCCTCTCCTTCAACACCCATCTCAAATGCCATGCCCTTTATGAAACCTCTCTTCTCTTCACAAAACTAATGCAATCTTTCCCTCCTTTGAATCAAAAGAGCACAATGGAAAATTAGATGCTTACGGAGACACCAACTTTCCCTTTTATTAAAGAAAACTATGCCTGTGTCTTAAACCACTTGGTAGAAGTGTTTTGTTCCTCTTTGTACAATATCTTGCAGTGCCCAGCAGAGTGTATGCCCATGATAAGAGGTCAAAAAGGATTTTCAGGATTGGGACCATGGAGACCACCTAATCCAGCTCTCCTATGTTTTAAATGAGAAAACAGAGACTCAGAAGGGCTAAATGACTCATTCATAATCATAGCCAGTCAGGGAGAAAATTAGGACTAGGCCTGGTCTGTTCACCTCTTCTTCTATCATCACGCTACTCTTCAAGTAATTACTTAAATCGTGATTCAAAAAACAGTATGTTATTTCTACAGCAATCTAAATACAGGTCAACAGGATCATCCTAGTTCCTAGCAATTGCTTGCCTACCGTATTTAAAAAGACAACCAAAAAAGATGAGTTGATTCCTATAGTATCAGAAATAAATGTAGAACTGAGGATAGCATTAGGAGTCATTCCATCCTTCCCTAGGTTTCAAAATTTAATGAAAGAAAAAAAATAATAAATCTGTTTTTTTCCCCTTTTTGAGGATATTATAATCAGTTTTATAGACAAGGATTACCTGTCTTTGCCTTCCCTGTGTTTGATTAATGTTTTTGGCTAACTCTACTCCCATCCCCTATTCTGGACTAATTCCTTTTCTACAGGGTCTTGCAAATTGGTTAAGATGAATTATCTACTTATAAAAGTGAAATGTAATAGGCTCAGGAGGTCTGCCAACCTAACGTTCACTATCACAAGATTCTACTTAAAATAGACCCTCTGGTGACTTATCCACAAGACCCTACCACTAAAATTCAAGGGTGGATTCTTTCTATTGTTTTGTAAAACCTGTATTTTCACTGACCTAAGCTACATGCCACTCTTTTTTTTTTTTTTTTTAATTCACTGGAATGCATTTCAGGCAGTTTTAGGATTTGAAAACATTACGACGAATCTGAATCACTTAATATGACATGATCATGCCATTTAATTTCAAGTTATGAGATAAACTGTGATTTATTAAAGTAAAGCTCTGTTAAGGCCAGGGTTCCTAAACCAAGCTTAGAAATAGCAGCTCTTAGAGACAGGTGTCAAGTTGCAAATCTAGTTCCAGGGGCTTCGGTCTGATGTTCAGTAGTGTAAATTAGGCAGGGCAAGCAACTTGTGAGAAGAGCCAGAAGCTTCTTGTAGTTCCTTTTAGAGTGGGCCAACAGAGCCCCAGGTAGAAAGGGCCCTGTTGTCCCTACACTGCACACAGAGTTTGAGATCAAACTTTCACTCAACCTCAGGACTCCAGTCACTGCCAAGCAAACAAGTCCTCAGCCCCTCAGTCTGGAGACCCTAAATGAGTTCCAACTCTCACTTTAGGGAAGGAAGACTGCTTGCAGGGGGTCGAGGAACCCTTGAATCCCCGTAGTCCCTCCTCCCCAACCCTGCTCACCTAAGCCCATGGATCAGGGGAGCGCTGCTGGATCTCCTCAGGGTGGCCCCATCAGATGTGTCAGGCTCAAGGTTCAGCTCCATTTTCTCTTGAGCCATATCGGAGACTTGCAGGCAGGCACAGCGGACAGTGCTCAGCTCCTGGTGCTTAGCTATGGACTCCCAACACTCTCACTGCAGGACTGAGCTGCTGGGGACTGGCAGCTGGGGGCGGGGGCTAAGGGGCGGAGGCTTGGGGGCGGAGAAAAGCAGGAGAGGAGGAGGAGGGAAGGGGGATGAGGATGAGGAAGGGAGGATGATAGTGAGGGAGGGGAGAATGGAGAGGTTGTGGTGGAGGCTTACGATAAAATGTGGAAGAAAGGGATGGGAGGAGGATGGGAAAGAGCAAGAGGGAGGCGAAAAGGATAGAAGGAGAAGCAGGAGGTCAGGGGGTAAAAGGAATAGGACAGAAGGGGGAAAGGAATCAAAAGATATGGTAAAAGGAGGCCAGAGTAGAGAGAAAAGACGAGCACAGGAGAGGAAAAGGACAATGTATGAGGAAGAGGAAGGAGAGGAAAGAGGACAGGGGTAAAAGAGGAGGGGAGGAAACTAGGCAGCGGAGGGACTCATGCTGCTATCATTCGGCTGACGACCTCAAGTGGGGCCGGGCTACAGACACCGCGGCTGCTCTGGCAGCGCTAGCACCAAGGAGCTAACAGTTAGGCAGGGCCCGGCCAGGCGGCCTCGGCGACTCCAGCTCCCCATGCCTAGGGACCTGGTCCAGCCCCCCATACTCCGGGACCAGTCCTGAAGACTCCTCAGCCCTGTGATCGGTGCTTCTCCCCTCCCTGGCACCCCTCCCGCCTGGAGGACAGTTGAGGGTTCGGCCCCTCGGCCGCCGCCGCGGTAACTACTCTTCCTCTCTTGGATTCTAATGGCCCGGGGGAACCCCTTGGGGCCAAGACCAAAATCTACAACCTGCCGCCACTTGCGCCTCCCACGCTCCAGAAGCGGGAGCCTCCGCGGGACCACGTCTTCCGCGTCCGGGCACCCATTGGGTGCTGCGCACGCGCCCAGCGGCCGCGCCAATGGGCCCACAGGCACGGAGCATGCGTGGAAGCCCCGCCCCGCAAACTTCCTCCAAAGGGGAGGAGCGTTTCTAGGGGGCCCCGCATCTTCCTCGATGGCATTGGCCCTGGGACCCTGGCGCCCAATTTTGAAAAGAACCAATAGTTTGGAGACACTGAAGCATCATCTTTCAGGAGGAGTTTGAACTAATAATCAAGGGAAATGGAAACTTACGGTTTCCACGTTATTGCGTTTCCAATTTATGTGCTCTGACTTCTGTGATCCCCGCTCATTTTTAAACCCTTCGATTTTGTTGGTCTTTGTCTGGAGGGGAATTTCCTTTTTAGATGATCCATTATGATGCACTAGACTAAAGAGAAGTGGAAAAAAATAAAGTAGTGTAAGAACAGAATCTAATGAGCATTCATATTTAGCGAGTAGCACTCATATCCATTTTACAAGCACCGTTAGCTTTAACTATATTAGGAAAATTCCAGAAAAACAAGTAAGTAGCAGAACTGGAAGGTTTGTTTTTGTTTTTGTTTTCCTTCTTTCTAGGATTTATGGAGACTTTAACAACCATATTCGGCATATAGAGACTAGAAATTTATTTTATTTAATAAACATCTACATAACAGTTACCGTGCACTAGGCACTATTCTTTAGAGCTTTAGAAATATTAACTCAATCCTCACCACCTGAACGACCCTGGGAGAAAGATGACCATTGCATTGTGTTAATCATACACGTGCAGAAAGTACAGGAAATTTAATGGTTATGAAATTGGTTTCAAAATTTAGCAAACCTAGCTTAATCTGCCTCTTCAGTTCAATTGTCCCATATTAAACTTGCCAAGCCCATTCATCATTTTATTCTTGATTGTTTGTTCTCTATTTGTAATATGAGAGTTTTTAAAGCACTCTTGGAAAGTTTCCTATATTTTCCTGCCATCTGCATTAGAAATGCAAACTGTTTTTGATCAATTTATGTATCTCTTTATCTCAAGGTCAGCAACCCCCTCCGCCCAATCTACTAAAAAAATTATAGTACATTCTATTGTTCACAATTACTAAACAATCATTTGTTGACCACATGCATAGTCCCTAACTCTGAGAAGTCAAACAATTTAGTAGAATCCCTTTCTACTTAATAATTAGGAGAAACTCAAGGATATGTGATAAGATGGATGCTACTTTAGCCATCATTTCCAGGTTTTATTCATATCATTCTTGCCTATCTATACTTTTTGGAGAGTTAGGCTGTTTGTGATTTGTGAGCTTGGGGTCAACTTGCTCTTGTGATAACTAAAGGTTAACATGTTGCTTACAATTTGCCATGACAACTGGTAAAACAAAGAGCTCATTATGACATGCTTGTGGGATACCCTTTACAAGTAACAGTCCTGGGGCAGACGGCAGCAGACATACAAAAACAGCAGTAGCATAACTGCTAAGGTAAAGATCTAAGCAAACCAACAATCTGAAAGCATGGCATATTACTTCGGAACAGCAAGAGCTGATCATAGAACACAGCTAGGTTGGTATAATCATGTGTGGGTAAATATGGGAAGACGTTAAAATTTCTTTAAATGTTGTGTTTGCCACTACAGCATACAGAATTCTTTATTTTTGTTTTACTTGTTCCTTTTGACATGCCAACTTGTGTATGTACTGAGTCTGGTCTCTATCTTTACGGGTTTTCAGTTCCTGACACGTAGCTGCACTTTAGAGAGAATCCCTCCTCTTTGATAATAAGTAGAAACTTATCCATTTCATATATTTAGTCATTTCATATTACTATCTCTTTTCTAGAAACAGTCTTAGTTGCTTTTTCCTTGTTTTATTATGCCTATTTTCTTAGTGTTACTATACTTAGATTTTTTAAATCAGTTATCTGTAATGCTTAGGCATAAGATTTTGTCTATTCATTCAAAATATATCCATTAGACTTTATTACCTGCCAGGAATATTAACGAACTTTGAAAAATAAAATGAGCTGTACAGTGGAGGTAAGATCTATTTGTTTTCTGGTGTACTCCATATTTTCCTACTATTCAGTTTGATTTTTACCCACCGTTCTGTATTTAACCACTGCCTCTTGCATACACCTTGGCTTTACTCATCTTTAGCTGCCATCTTTCATAAACATTTAAGTACCCTGGAAACTTTAACAGTGGCTTTCAAGAGATCTTTGTACCAGCTCAGATTCTACTGCTACCTGATTATGTGCTATTAATGTCTCTGGAGTTTTATCAACTGTAGAATAGAAATGATTTACCTACTTTACAAGATACCTGTGAAGGATGGATTATTAAACCTGCATTTATTCATAGAACAATAAGTATTTATCAAGTGCTTATAAGTACAGAAATAGTGTCCAGGAGAATATCCAGAGGTACCTTGTCTGTCTTTTCACTTAAATAGAAGGGCAGAGGAATCTTAGCTTTGAAACTTAGTAGTTGTAATTTGAGTAACCCCTCTGGGCTTTGGTTTCCTCCTTTGAAAAATGGGTATTGTGATGGTGCCTACCTCAAAGAGTTACTGTAAGCATTAAATGCAACCACATATCTAAAGTGCTTAGGACAGTACCTAGCACAGAGTAAGTGCCCCCAAAATGGTGGCTATTTTTAATCCATCTTCCATCGGAATGATGACTTCAAATCATCCTAGTGTCTAGGATTTAGGTAACCTAATTCTGCCTAATATAATTAAGCTTTTCTTATTCTATTCTCGGAATGAAGGAAGAATTATTATGATCTTTCATGTCATAACATGTCAGGAACTATTTCAAGACAATCTCATTTTAAGTTCACCACTGATTAGTTGAGCAGGTTTAATGATTGAACCAATTGAGATAAGTATGTGAAAACAATTTTTAAACTGTAAAGTGCTATGCCATATTGTGACTTTTAATTAATAACTCCCATTTCACTAGTTGCACTTGCATTCTCTGCCAGTTCTCTATATGGTTCCTAAAATGCGTGGTTTTACAAAATTAAAGCTCATTAACTGATGGTAAAAAATTCTAAAAGGGTAGTTCTTAAAATATTTTGAGCCATGGCAGCATTGTTAAATGGAAACACTGATTGGATGGATACTAAATTCTGAGATATTTGTTTTAAGAAAATAAGCCTCCCTGCTTTAACTTAAATCTTTTTCTTAGATGAATAGTTTTGAGGAGCTATAGTTTATTCACTGTAAAACACATTGTATCATTATGAAAAAAAAAATAATGAAGCTATATGGAAAACAATGATCCATCTGCACAATTGATTCCATTGAGCTAGTGCCCAAACAGGACCCTTTGAGAGCAGGTGGCCTCTAAGCACTTAGGAGTGGTTATGTTTTTTTTTCCCCCCCAGGCTTTAGTTTTTTAAAAATTACAAAGGTATAGTGTGTCTAGTTTAACAGGATGGAAAAATTCGTCATGAGAGGTAACAAGCTTGTTGGCCTCAGTCATATGGGGTTAATGGGTTAACCAAAATTGAGAAAATTGAGAGGCATAGGGCAGAAAGAACATCTCCCATACATCTTACTCCTCCCCCACCCTTTGTTTCCTAAATAATGGTTAATGAAACCATTTCAAGGTTAACTAGGAGAAAAGGAACGATCTCAGTGAATTTTCACTAGGAAGAGAGGCGGGGGGACTGAGCTCGGCAAAAACAGGCGGCTCCTTGAATGCGCGTGCGCCCCTAGCCTAGACTGACCAAGGTACACGCAATAATGCTCATTGCTTGCGTATAAGCGGGCACTGGTGCGCCAGACACGGAGCGCATGCGCAGAGGGGCGGTGCCCAAGAGATTCTACAAGTCCGCTGGTTGTAGTCTTTGCTTTAACCTGAAAGGCTTACCTGGCATACCCTTGGCTGAGAGAGAAAAAGGAGAAATATTCGCGGAGGTGACTAAGATAAATTTCTCATTTTCATGATAAGGTTGGAGGTGGAAGGTCTCAGCGTTAGGGGACCCGAGCTTGGGGGGGAGGGTAGGCGGTTCAGAGCCAGTCCTGCCCCACTTTATGCCCGTTGATGTTAGGGTTAGTAGGGCTGCAAAAATGAGCACCTCTCTTGTCTAAGAGCTTCCTCCTCTCATCTCTTTTTCCCCCTTTTCTCCCTCCCTACATTATCTCACCAAATTAACTTGCCTTTTTGTGAACGGGAGCCAGAAAACCTTGAGAACTTAGACCTAAACAGTAGCTTCTTCCTCAACACGGATATGACACAGGAGAAAATGGAACTAGACTTGGAGCTGCAGCCGAGTTCAACCACCACTGACGGCAACATCCTGAGACGATTCAACAGTGCCCCTTTGATCAGTGGGCTTGGGTGAGCAGGATTAAGATACTGGAGGAGGCAAGCAGGGGAGTGGGTGGCAAGAATTGGGGAAAGTGAGTTCCGGAAGCATTCACATCCCTTCATTCATCGAGGTTCTGCAGGCATCTCCTTTGTTTTTGGATTCCAGAGATCCCACCCCTCAGCCCAGGGGGATGGGAGAGGTGGGACGGCTTAGCCAGAGAGAGAGCACACACCCACCCTGAGGTTGACATGTATATATGAACCTAAACGTCCTCTTCTGACAGTCCACCAACACCCGAAAGCAGCAACTAAATGGTGCGGAGCACTTTTTCTAACTTCGCCCCATTCCTTATACACTCCTTTAAAGAAACCCAACACTCCCCACCCTCACCTCTACATCTTCTGCGAGGACAGTAATTTTTGCCGTTCTCTCAGCTGCTTTGTCACCTCTGACCTTCACCTCAAGCATGGTTGTCAAGCAAATCGACTTGGACCTTTTTTATACCTAATTTTATTTGAACAAAAAGTTTAAGTATTACAGAAAGTTCATCTCTTAAATTTTGCATTCTCAATGGCTGATATTGTCCCCAATGTGGTTCTTTGGGAGCGTGAAAAAATATATAACTCTTTCTATGTATAAAGCACAGATATACATTCATATGGAAATTTTGTGGGGATTTTCAAGGGAGAGCGATTGGAAGAAATGTCTAAAAAGGCTCATTGCTCATGGACATGGACAATGCACTAGTGGTTACCAGAGGGTAGGGGAGGAGAGGGGAAGTGGGAGGTAAAAGAGTTAAATATGTGTTGACAGAAAGAAATCTAACTGTGTGGTGAACACATAATGCAATATATATATGCCTTACTGCTAAACGGTACACCTGAAACTACTGGATTTCGTTAACCAACATCACCATAATGAAAAATTTTTTAAATTTAAATAAATAAATAAAAAAATTTAAAAAGAGAAAAAAACAAGAATAAAATAAAAAGGCTCATTGAGGGCTCATAATGAAAAATGCACATGACTTAGAAACACTGCCCTAAATGAGAGTTAACAGTATTTTCTGCACATATCCAAAGGTCTGGCATGACTCAAGCTTATTATTTCTTAAAACAGAATTTTAAAGTGAGATCTCGAATCTCATATCCCAGCATCATAAAGTTTTCTCAATATTGTAAAAATGTCTGAAAAGTGTGTTCACTACATGTTATTAACTTTGCCCCGCCCCCTTTTGCTGGCATCATACTGATAGTTATAAATCACAACCATTAGACATGAACTGAAAAACTAGGTCTACCGTTTTTGTTTAACATATGAGGAAACCAAGACCCATAAATCCATAAATCTCTAAAATGGCATAGTAGTAGAGCCAGTACTAAGAATCTGGCTCCTGACTCCTAAGCTAGTGCTTTATCCACCGTTACTCAACAGCTAAACTGATTAAAGAAATTCAGTTTTCTGGTAATTTGAGGTAAAAGTTGCAAAGTAAAAAGCAAACTGACGAAAAAATAATACATTCCCATTTTTAATAGGCAGATAGAAAAATAAGTCAGGGGCACCTCTGCATGTTGTGCTGAGAACAAGAACATCCTATAAATTCAGGATTTTACTCTAATCCCATTGTGCAAATAAATGAATTATGGACCCATTCTGCTAGTAGGAGAAAGCACTTAGGGAGAATGTTGGTTTTATTGGAAGACTTATGAAATGAAAAAAACAAGTTGCCAATAGATAATAGAAGGTATATACTTGAAGGAACATGTGAGTCCTGTTTAATAAGTGTTGGGGTGCAGGCCGCCTTCTTCAATCCCCAAAGTTCTGGAAGCATAGAGAGTGATCAGAGCTATTCCCTCATACTTTGCTTTGTTCTGCAAAAGATTTGAAATTTTTATTTTTATCATTATTAGAGCATAGTTGCAGTGTTGAATTCCATAGCTTAAGATCCTGATGTATGAAGTGAAATTTGTACAGAAGGGTGCAGGGTAATTGTATCTTTATCTAGTAGGAGTTTAAGGTAAAGAACCCACAAAGTAGATCAAGTCCAGAGCCTCTTGTTTATGAGAAAGAAAGGATAGGAATGATATATGACATGCCTGAGGTCAGGAAACTCATCCAAATGATCTGAGGGCATATTTTGTGCTGTTGTGGCAAGTTTAGGGTGTGGTCAGAAAAGTTACACTGAAGGAAAAACAAAGTAGAATGAAACAGCCTTAGTTGAATTCATATTCACCTCAGTTCTTTTCAGTTGCACATGTACACTGCTCACTTTTCTCACCTTTCCTTAGCTGGGCCTCTAATACTTGTTGCTTTGCCTCTTTCACAGCTCGCTAAATATCATTGCACTCCTTTCAGGTAATTTTCCAATTTTGCTTGATGTTTCCTGTACATAAAGATTCAATCTCTCTTGCACCAGCATTTGCAGAATTTGTTCATTAAATGTCAGCTCTTTAGTACAAGTGTTACTGTTTTTAAGAAGTCTCTGCACTGCTTTGTGTACATCTTATATTAATAAAAATACCAATGCCAAAAGTTTTGAACCTCTTGGTTCTTTGTACTCTTTAGCCCTCTAGTTGGCTGACTTCACTACTGGTGTCAATAACTTTATTTAAAGATAGTCATTTTCTCTTCAGCTTCTCTGGCTCTTACTGGAATTAGAGATTAAGTTATTGGATTTTTGCCAGTGCCTTCCCCTTTTAAATACCTCTAGCCTGACCCTGCATTTAAATGGTTTTTGCCTCAAAGTCAAACTACTGCCCACGGGCCAAATCCAGCCTGCCACCTTGTTTTTTAAATAAAGTTTTATTGGAACATAGCCGTGCCCATTCGTTTACTTAATGTTCATGGCCATTTTCCCACTACAGTTGAGTAGTTGCAACAGAGATTGTATAGTTCACAAAGCCCAAAGTATTTACTGTTGGCTCTTTGTAGAAAAACTTTGTCACTATCTGATTTAGTACAGTCTTACAAACCTGGAAGAACAATAGTGGCCATGAAGAATGATTGCTTTGGGAATATAATTGACATAAATATATTGTAATTTAGACAGAGCTGCTTACTGATCATTTGATGTGGAGCATTGAACATCTATCTAGCTACATTATCTTCACTTTTTCCAAGTTGTAAGTATAGCACTTAACTCAGTTCCAGATATCACCTAGGAGTTTATGAAATCATGCTGAGTGACTCATACCAATTGAAGTATATACTGCCTCGATTTCTTTTAGTTGTAGTCTTATTAAATAAAATTGGCAGGCAAAAATTTAGAGGGAACATAATTGCCAGCCTTAAGAATTACTCCCTCCGCCCAACAAAAGATAGTAGAAATGTGTAACTCATTAGCATCTTCCTAACTTCCTCATAAGTGACTTCTAGAATATACTCCTATAAGGAAAATGACTGGGAAAGGCAGTAAAATTAAACCCATACATATATTCTCTCATAAAGTATTGAGTTAACTGCCTGCTATATGCAAATTACCATGCTGCAAAATGTACCTCAAGGCTCAATAAGGTTTTAATTTAATAGGAAAAATCAATATACGAAGGCCTTAAACATATGGTAGAATTAGGTCTGTGCTTAGGGAGGGAAAAAAGTGTTAGGGGAATTCAATGAAAGGAATAAGAAATGACAGCAGAATTGATGAAGGATAAGGAAAAGGTTCTTGGAGAAGTGGTATTTGAGACGCACCCTAACAGATTAATAGGATGCAGACTGAAAGAGAGAGGGCTGGAGAACTGGGACAGCATTCCAAGTATATGGAACAGACTTGGAGGCAGAAAAGCATAGATGTATTCCGGAAAGCTGGTCAACTCTGTCTGTATCACTCGGTCCCAAATGTTCATCTGCTGACCATTGCTTGTCCTGGGTGACATTTTCACCAATTCATAGTTTTAAGGAAGTTAAGCACAGCATACTTAAATATGTTGTTATATAGTTGCCGATCATCCTTACTTGGGCAGGACTATACCTTACTCTGAGATTTCTATTCCTACTTTTTTTTTTTACTACATAAATGTCCTTTTATAAATGAAACAATGGTGTTGGTGGTGAGATTTTTTTTAAATGTCCTAACTTGACCAAAGAAAATGGTCACCACCATATGTTTGTGCCAAGATTTTGTTTTGAAATTTTAGTATATGAAATCCAAAAGTTTGAAGCTAAATTGTGGAAGGCTTTGAATGTCATAGTAAGTAACTGAATTCTGCAGGCAGTTCAGAGTCACAGAAAGTTGTGAGCAGGAGAGCAAGCTATTCTCTAGGAAGGTGATCAGGTAGTCTGTTAGAGAGATGGCCGTAAGGAAAGAACAGAGGTGAGGTGACTAATTAGACTATTGCAGGGTCTGTGGAAAAGTAAAATAGCTTGAAATTGGTTTGGGGCAAGGAGACTGAAAAGAATAAGATGGATATTAGTAAGATCATAAAAGTAAAACCTAGAAGACTTGGCACCCAATTGGATTTAGGGGGCAAAAAAGAAAATGTTAAAGATGATTTTTTTATTATCATTAGGAAAACCTGGATGAAAGGTACAGGAAACTTCTGTATTGTCACAACTTCTTGTGAGTCTTAAACTATTTGAAAATAAAAAGTTATAACAAAAAGAAGACATAAAAAAGAAAATAACTTCTGCAGGGTCCCAAATAGGGCTGGGGCCGGCTAGGTGGGCACCATCAAAGCTGAGGACGGAAGCACCATCTTTAGCGGGCAGCAGCCGCTCAGCTTCAGATCATTGTTGCCACGTGGGAATGTGACCCAGCGTGGCAACATCTTGCAAATGTTCAATAGAAGCCAGAAATCTGGAATATGGATTATTTGTGTGAACTCTCTCAGTGTTTGAAATGTGCACAACTAATTCAAAAACAAAACACTGAATAGGCCAAATGAAACATGTTTGAAAATATCGGTTCTATCAATTCCTGCTACTGGTTACCCCTCTTGTTAGTGTGAAAGTTTGGGAGTTAAGAGGGAATTGGTACTAGCACATTGTAGTTCCAAACATAAATTTAAATCAGTTACAGGTTTACACAGAAAATTATGTATTCAAAGCCACAATAAATTATATTTATTCTTGGTAGCATGACTACAGGTAAAGTGGCATGCTTGAGAATTCCTTACCTTATACGGACCCTTATTTAGGCTCAGCCGACTGAAGTTTTGTATAAATGTGTGTGTGCATGTGTGTATAGGTGTTTTAATTTCTACATCTGCACAGCTGTCTCCACAAAGAAGCCATTTACATTAATGACATTGCTATTTAAGTATTTGAACTTATTTCTTTAAAAAAATTTTGTAAGTGACAAATGTTTTCTTTTTCTTCTTAGTGATGATAATTCACAGGTGTTCCAAGCTGACACATTAAGAACTAGAGGAAACAGTACAACATTTAGGACCCAAAACTGTCCGGTAAGAAAATGCTTATAGCAGCCTCACTAGCCAAGATTGTGCTCTTGGCCTTAATGGTGGTTCTCAAACAGACTACTACTGGCTCTCAATCCCAGAGTTTCTGATTAAAGAAGTCTGGAATGGGGCCTGAGAATTTACATTTCTGACAAGTTCTCACTTCAAGAAACACTGCTATAAACATTAATCTCTTAATTATAATTCTTATAATACTTATTTCATATAACGAATCTTTTTATTGAAGTGAAATTCGCATAACATACAGTTAACACTTTTAAAGTATACAATTCAGGAGCAGTTAGTGCATTCACAATGTTGATCGACCACCACCTCTCTCTTGTTTCAAAAAGCACACATCTTTGTTTTGTTTCTGATCATCGCTGTAAAATTTTCAGTCTTTCATCATTGAGTATATTAGCTGTTGGTTTTGTTAAATGCCATTTATCATGTTGCAGAAGTTCCTAAAAGAAAAAAAAATCTTGTCATTTGCTCTTTGCTGAGTATTTTTATCATGAAAGGGTGTTGAATTGTTTCAAATGCTATTTTGTGCATCTATTGAGATTCTGTTAATATTGGTTGTATTGCATTGATTTTCTTAAGTTGAACCACCTTTGCATTCCTGGGATAAATTCTACTTGGTCCTGGTGTATAATCTTTCTAATGTACTATTGGATTCAGTTTGCTATTTTTTTGTTGAGAGTTTTTCCATCATATTCATAAGGGATATTAGTCTATAGTTTTCTTGAATTATCTTTGCTGGCTTTGGTATCAGGGTAATGCTAACCTCCTAGAATGTGTTAGGAAATGTTCCTCTTCTTCTGTTTTTGGAAGAGTTTGAGTAGGATTGGTGTTGATTCTTCTTTAAATGTTTAGTAGAATTCACCATCTGGTCCTAGACTTTTCTTTGGAAGGTTTTTGAAACAGATTCTAGCTCTTTACAGTACTTGTTATGTTACTGGTTCTAGGGAGTCCTAGAACTCCTGGTCCTTGGTTCTTGGTGTCAGGTGACAATGAATTAAGGGAGATGCCCAGAAGATTGTAAGCAAGCAAGTTTTATTGAAAGCAAAAATACACTTCTCAGATGAGAGAATAGGCTGTTAAGAGAAGTCAACCCTGAAGATAAAGTACACTCTCAGAAGGGAGAGTGGACTGCCAAGAGAGATCAGCCCCGAAGCCTCCTGCTTTGGGCTCTTTTATTAAGCTTGCAAAGCTTTGGTCCTCCCCGTCACCATAGCCCCGCCCCTACAAGCCTTGATTGACAGATACATAATCTTCTTGTCTTTGAGCATGCATATACCCATAATGCATTCGTTTTGCCCATAAGGGGGGGGCCCAAAATCGCAATGTAAATTTATTATAATGATAGCATAATGAAGCAGAAGTGAATTCGAGGTCACACCAGCTGTCCTTCTGCACATGCCTATGTTGGGGAATTTCTCTGTCATTTCCTCATTATTGTGTCAAGGATATTGTTTTAAGGCTGTTTCTCATGTTGGCTCCCCTGGGGAGGGCCCCTAGTGTAACTCCTACCTTAGTTACAGGTATCTTGAGATTTTCTATTTCCTCTTGAATTGGTTGGTAATTTTTGTATTTTTAAGAATTTGTGCATTTCATCTAGATTATCTAATTTGTCAACATACAACTTTTCATAGATTTCTCTTACATGATTTTTTTTATATGATGGAATCTATAGAGCATATTTTAGTGAAATGTTATAGCTTGGAACCCATTTTAAAATATTGCCTCCTAATCTTAAAACTACATATTTCTCTTCATAGAATGATATTCAGTATTATCCCCACTGTCAACACACACACACAAAAAAACATCCAAACCTATAGAGAAATTTATAAAAGTTTATTTGAGCCAAACTGATGACTTGCTGGGAAGCAAGATCTCAAATACTCCAGTGAGTGATAGTTTTGCAGTTCTTTTTATACATTTGGAATTAAGGAGGGAATGTAAGAAAAATTAAACAAGATTATGTGCTACTTTGAGGGTGGTTATACCTCTGAGGGGTCTGGAAAAGGTGTATTAACCTATATGCACATGAAAAATGGACAGGGTTTGCTTAAGGCAAAGATAAACCTTTTATAGGCCTGGAGCATGACGACCCACCATGACCTGCCCAGTTAAGAATTTATAAACAGATCACCACCCTGTGAGGTTACTTTCGGTCATTGAACTTGTCAGATTTGTTACAGAGTGCCTTTTTCTTTTCTCAAATGACTGTTGAATTTATTTGCTTGATCAACAATGGCCCTGGCAAAAATCAGTTAACCAACACTGAGACAGTTGTAATGTAATACAAAATTTTAAAAATTCATGACACCTTGATAGAAATTAGAGTTTACACAAACAAAAAAGAAACCTCCAATATTGCCAGCAAATATAAAATGAATGTAATACGACCAACAGGACAGCAAGAAGGCTTTTATACATTTATATTTGACACCTCACCATATTTTCAGTCACCATAATATCTTCTCTCCAGATTAAAAAAAAAAAAGTGTGCTGATTTTTGTAACAAAGCATTTTTTTAGTACAAAAATCAAATAATGGCCTAAAAGTCACAGCAATGCAATAGGTAGAGGGTTAAAACTGCATCGAACGGGTGCTGAAAATAAATATTAACTAGGAGGATGAGAGGACAGAGCCACCACCTTGACTGTGTGGTTTGTCTTCACATCCATGAGAGCTGACCTACTCATGGGTGCCATTTGGGCAGAGCATGACCAAATGAAGATGCCTGAGAGCCAGCCTCCCAGATGCTTCAGGCACCAGGGAAGTTGCAAAAGCAAGAAAACAGGGTCAGAGATCACAGTTATCATTAAAAGGAAAAGTTGCTTTTTCCTATTGCTCAATCTCGTCATTTGAGAGTCTTTCGGGCAGGTTCACTGAGAAGATACAGATAATTGAAAACTTTTGTTGAACAGTATATGTGTGGCTTATTCAGGCAAAGACACATTTACATTCTAGCCCAAGCAAGCAATCTAAGAAATTGTGTTTTTAATGGAAGGTCAGTCACATAGAAGATTTCTGGTTTGAGAAACAGATCCTTTATGTGGATTCCTTAAATAAAGGTGGCTACCTTTGTCCAAAGTAGTGAAAAGCATTTGCTGATCACTGGGTCACATTGCCCCAGGGTTGGCAGGTCAGCTACATAGGCAGCTCTGTCTACGACCAACTAGAGCCCCTTTTTTGTTAAAAAAACACAAATATACTAATGTTATATTGGGGAAAAATTAGAATTATTCATTAAACAAATCTCTATCAATTCACCCATTTACTCATTCAATAGTATTTATTAAGCACTTGCTTATCTATCAAAGCCCCCGTACATATCCAGTCTTCTTTTCTACTCAGCTAAGTCAACAAATATTTTTTTAGGAATCTACTATGTATTATGCCCAGACCTAGTTACCAGAGAGATCTAACCTAGTTTGAGGAGTTAGCTAGTTTGGGAGGTAAAAAATGGCATGTTTAAAGGCCTAGATTGAAAAAGAGTGTGGTATGTAGAGAATAGAGTATGTAAAGAATTTGAATGAAGTGTGTTCTTGCTAGAGTGGAAATAAAGATGAAGTGGTGAGAGTTGAGGTTGGAGGTGTAGACTGTGCAAGATCTTGTAGGGCCTTCTAAGTCAAGCTAAAAAAATAAACATATAAGAACTCATAGAACTCAACAACAACAAAAAACAATTCACTTAAAAATGGACAGCGGCTTAATAGACTCTTCTTGAGAGCTATACAAATAGCCAACAAATATTTGAAAAGATGTTCAACCTCACTAGCTCTTAGGGAAATGCAAATCAAAATCACAATGAGATACCACCTCATACCTGTTAGAATGGCTATCATCAACAAGACAAGTAGTAAGTGTTGGAGAGGTTGTAGGAGAAAAGGAATCCTCACACACTGCTAAGTGGGAATGCAAATTGGTATGGCCACCATGGAGAACAGTATAGAGGTTCCTCAAAAAACTAAGAATAAAATTACCATATGGCCCAGCAATCCCTCTTCTGGGTGTTTACCCAAAAAACTTGAAAACATTTATCTGTAAAGATATACGCACCCTGATGTTCATTGCAGTATTATTCACAGTGGCCAAGACATCGAAACAACCCAAGTGTCCTATAAAAGATGAGTGGATAAAGAAGACATGGTACACATACAATGGAATAGTACTCAGCTATGAGAAAAGATGAAATACTGCTATTTGTAACAACATGGATGAATCTTGAAATTATAATGCTATATGAAATAAGTCAGACAGAAAAAGTTGAGAACCATATGATTTCACTCATATGTGGAACATAAAATTAAAAGTAATAAACAAACATGACAGAGATTCACCGACACGGACAGTGGATTAGTGGTTAGCAGTGGGGAGGAGAGAGGAATATGGGGAAGGCGGGTCAAATATTTGGTGGAGGAAGGTGATGACACATCATATGTATGCTGCATTATGTATTTATCACATTTACATTCTAGCCCAAGCAAGCAATCACTTTGGGTGATGAATACATAATGCAGCATACATATGATGTGTTATTGAATTGTACACATGAAACCTATTTGATTTAATTAACCAATGTCACCCCAATAATTTTAATAAATAAATAAAAACAAGATTTTGCACTTTATCCTAAGGTCAATGGGGAGCCATTGAAGAATTTTAAGTCTGTGATTGACATGATCAGATTTGCATTTTTAAAAGAGTACCCTGGCTGCAGAGTGGGTTGGAAGAGGGGAAAAGTAGATGCAAGATCAGATAGGAGGCAAGTGCAATAACCCTGACAAATTGCTAATAGTAACTCAGACTAATGCGATGGCAGTGGGCATGGAGAACAGTGTCATATTCATGAAATATTTAAAAGGTAGAATGAATTGGTGATAGATTCAATGGAGAGTAGGAAATGGTGGGGGCAAAGAGGGCTACGAGATATCTGGCTTGAGCTAATAATGGGATGGCGATCCCACAGAAGAAGGGAACATTGGAAGAGGAGTGAATTTAGAAGGGAAGACAAGTTTAGTTTTGGACATGTTAAGTTTGAGGTTCTCTGGGATCTCTACATGGAAATGTTAGATATAATAGTTTAAATCTCAGGATAGAGATCTGGGCTAGAGACACACACTTAGGAATCATCAATAGATTGCTATTTAAAGCTACGAGAATAAATGATTTGACCTACAGAAAGAGTATAAAAGGGAAGAGAAGAGGCTACTTAAACATCAATCAGAAGAGGAGGCTCCATCAAAGAAGACTAAGAATGGTCAGAGAGCCAGAAGAAGACTCAGAAGACAATAGTACCATGAAAAACCAAGGAAAAGTATTAAATCATATTCTGTCAAGTGGTCAGACATGATAAAGACTGAAAGGTGTCCTTTGAGTTACCAAAATGGAGAGAAATTCATAAATTTCTTATATTTGAAAACAGTTTCAATGGAGAGAGGGCTGGGGTGAGGTGAAGACAAGTTGGATTGGGTTGACAAATGACTGGGAGGTAAGGACCTATAAATAGCACCATACATACCAGCTTAGTTATTCAGGGGCAAATTACCCTTTCTATGCCTTGATTCCCTCATCTGTAAAATGGGAATGTAATAGTATCTGCCTCATAGGTTTGTTGTAGTGATTACATTAATCAGTGTGAGATACTATCAATAAAAGCTGGAAGAAAAAAAGAAAAAGGAAAAAAATTAAAGCATATAGCACAACAATGTAAAAGTATTTAATATCACTTAAAATGGTTAAAATGGTAAATTTTGCGTGTATTTTACCACAGGCTTTTTTTAAAAGCTTATAGCATGTGAAAAAATCAGTGTAAAGCACTCAGCAAAGCACTGGCACATACTAAATGCTCAATAAATATTAGATGTCTTTATTAGTAATAATACATATATAGAGCAACCATGTACTTGGCTTTTTTTTTTTTTTTAGGAATTCTAGGCTCTTGATTTGCATAAGGTTCCATTTAATATAATGAATATTTAAAAGAAACCATCTTATATCATGGATTGTGTTTGGCAGAACTGAAGTCATTTTATCTTATTTGGTAATGGGAATTTCAAGTTTTATTGAAGTTTTATTACTGTAACAGCATTATGCATATGCTTTTATTTTGTGAAAGTATCACGTTATTATCATTATAAGATTTATATAGGTATATACTTGCCTTCAGTATAGATATGCTGAGTTATCTAAGAGAGTGATGTGATAATTAGAATGCTTTTGGCAGAAGTAACAAAATCCAATCAGAGGCAACTTAAACAGTAAGGGACATTTATTATCTCAAGAAGTCTTGAGGAAAGGAGATTGCAGGGTTGTTTAATCCAGTGGCTCAGTGATGTCATTAGAGACCCAGCTTCCTTCCATCTTTCCACTCTGCCATCCTCAGCAGCGTCACTAACCTTTGTACCTAGTAATTTCACCCAGAGTTCAGAATCATTTGTATAGTATGATCTTATATATATTTACAGATGTCAGAAGGAAATGTATCAATCTATTTTTATTAGTTATCTCTGGAGCATGGAATTAGAGGAAAAATTTTACTTCTACTTTATGTATTTCTATATTACTTGAATGTTTTTCACAAAGTATCAACAATATAGGTGTTTTTATTTCTAGTTGATACATCACATTACAAAACAGAAACATCATTTTTTTAAAAAATACAGTTATTATTGAGTGATATCATGAACCATAAATTTAAGTGTCCTATCTCATACTGGCCTGTCCTTAAAATTGGTGCTGCAGGAACCTAGAATAGTCAAATTCATAGAGGCAGAAAGTAGAATGATGGTTACCAGGGGCTGCAGGAAAGGGGGAATGGGGAGGTGTTGTTTAATGGGTATAGAGTTTCAGTTTTGCAAGATGAAAAGAGTTATGGAGATTAGTTGCACAACAATATGAATTGCTGTGTCCAGCAAGTGGTAAATCCTGCCACGTCCAGTGCGGCTCTGGAGAATGTACCTGAGTGGGAACGGTGGGAGATTAAGAAAAGAAAGAAGACAGAAAGCTGGGATCAGGACGTCCACTGTCCACTTATGGTGGAGCAATGGCACAGTTTTATTTTTACAAGCTACTTTTATATAAGAGCATACAATTGCTGGCTAGGATAAAATCATCTTCTGCACAATCACCCAACCCACACCCTGCTATGATCTTTTGCAGTTCCAACTGCTGGCGGCTATGAGCGTACTTCCCTCCCTGTCTCAGAGCAACACCGCATTGTTCTCCGATCAGTTCTTACTTCCCCATTCTTAGGAGGGTTCTTGAGGCGAGGCAACCTTTAGTTGACCTCACAGATTGCAAGGACCTTGTCAGCTTGCAGTCCACTCTCCACAATGAATGTACTTAACACTAATGAACTTTAGATTTAAAAATGATTAAGATGGTAAATTTTATATTCTAACATTTTACCACAATTTAAAAATTTTAAAATTGGTGCTGCTTTCCATGTATTTCAGTGTAAGTAAAACAGCATTTTGGGGGAAAAAAAATCACCATTAACAGGGCATTGAAGAACCATGGATATCATTTAACATACAAATAAAGATGCCTATTTTCCAAACGTTATAAATATCTATTATCCATAATTATTTTCTTAATTAACCTCAAATATTTCCTTCACCACTATCAGGGAATCATTCCACCCCACTTATGAGCAGAAACCCAAGGACCTCTTCTAACTATGGGGACCGTGCCTTGTCCCCTAATTACCCCTTTGCTTTAACTCCTGAGAACTCTGAGGTTGGCATGCCTGTTCCTTACTTTTCCACTAGGAATTCTCTTCCTGGAACTTCTGTTGAATTTGGTACGGCCATGTCTTTTCTCCATCCCTGCCCCTCCTATTCCAAAATAAGCAAGAGAAATGTCTCATCTTCCTCTCAGAAACGATTGTGCTTTTCTTGAGCAATATGTTTTAATTTTATGGCTACTGATATTTATCTGATTAGGTTTTGCTTTTCACACTGGCAACTATAAACTCTAAACCCAGTTTCTGTCCCACCCAGTAGAGCGTATTTAGTACATTCCTGATCCTGCTTTATGCTCTGTTTTTCTAGCCTATATTCAATTCATGTTCAGAATCTATATCACCTTAAATCATTTCAGGAACTAGGCAGAGACATTCATAAACATAGCATACAACTCTTGTTCAGGATTTTCTAAGTGTTTTATCTCTTGTAACTACAGTAGGAAATGGGTTAAAATAGCAAACTTGTAAAGTTTAAATTATTTTTAACAAATTTAATGTCTTTACAATAGTTTTCGGTTGTCTCTCTTTAAAATGGAACTAAGCTTGATCTTTTCTATCTTAATTCCTTCACTGAAGATAATGCTTGGGAATCAGCTTTGCCCAGCACCCTCCCCAACACCCCCACTACCCACTACCACCACATCATTCCTTGGTGCTGGCACTCTTGCTTCCTCCCAAGGACTTTTCCCCCTAGAGTGTGAGAGAAAGGCTCAATGGAAATTTACGTAAAAGATACTAGTGAGGTTTATTGACATCTCAGGAAACCATTTCGATTTTAATTCTTTGTTTCATATAGAAAAATTATCTAACACCACCTATAGCACTTAATCTGTGGGATAATTCTCTTCCAGAAGCCTTCTTATCTACAATTAATTTTCAACATTATTACTGAATCAGTCAAGTCCAATATTTAATCCACATTTTTTCCAAGTTAAACACTTTTCTGTGGCTTACCATACTATAGCTCAATTTCAAATTCTACCTTCCTCAGACATTTCACAGCATATCCTGTTCATGTCATCAATTTCAGTCAGGCAATCTTCTCGGGATTTCCTGGATGAAGTTTTCCAATAGGGAATTCTAAGCCTTTGTCTAAAACTAAACTGGTTCCTTCCCATCCCTTAGCTATCAGTTAAAAATAATCTCTTCCAGGAAGTCTTTCATAATTAGTTTAGGACAGTTTGCCACATCATGCAATTCTCTTCCTTTGTTTTTTTTTTTTTTTATAACATGTCATTATTATACAGCTAGAGCATCATAATTTCATAATTACATAGAGTATATGTATATATTTAAGTTCCAGTTAGCATGTCTTTTCATCGGATTATAAATCTTATAACATTTAATGTTTCACATTCTATATTGTGAACTTTCTGGGTGTTTGAATGGTGATAATATGAGCATGAGTTAAACATAGTAAAATTCTGCTTGTTCAAAGGTGTGTGTATGTATATGTGTGTGTGTGTGTGTGTGTATACACACATGTATGTATACTTGAGAGTTTTTTTTTAAGGGGAAACCTAAATTTTTCAGATTTGGTGCATGTCATTGCACAATTTCTCAGTGATCACTGCTAATAAAGGGGAGCATTGGTGGAAAATATCCCAAACTGGATAAATCACAATATTTTCTTACTTGCTTTAGAAATTATCTTTACTATATGCCTTAAGAATAGGCATACAAATGTTTCCTAACTAGTAATATTTAATGTTGGAGAGGTACAAGGAAATTGATATTCTCATATATTGCTAGAAAGTAAACTTGTATAAGCTTTCTGGAGGGCAGTTTGGCAATGTGTATCAACAGCCTTGTGACCCAGAAACTCCAAATTTATGAGTTTACCCTAAATAATTCATTAAGGATGTGTGCAACAATTAGCTTAAAGGTTGTTATCACAGCGTTGTTTACAAGAGCAAGCAAAAATGTGGCAACAGTATGAATGTCTAACAACAGGGAATAAGTTAAAGTTAAATGACTGAGCCTTCATTAACTATGTTTGTATCCTAGTTCTTGGAATTACTAGCCATATGACCTTGGGCAAGTTGCTCAATTTCCCTGGCCCTCAATTTTCTAATCTTTAAAATGAGGACAATAATAATGTCTATGTTGTGTGGCTGGTATGAGAATTGAGTGAGATAAGATGTGGCTGGCAAGTGCTGGCAAGTGCTTCTTATCAGTGCATCCATATAGTATAATATTCAGTCTTTAAAATGGTTTTGCAGGTGAATTTTATGATAGAAAGATGCGTGGAATGTATTAAGTGATTTTCGATTTGTTTATAAAATAAAAATCCAGTTTATTCATCTGTTTATGACACAGTACACAAGAGGCAATGTGTTTCACATCATAGGTTTTACTTCCAATGCCTTGCCTTGGACTGTTCCTTTCTTTAGCTAAAATGAGAGACTAACTAGGAAAGCCAGATAATGCTTACATAACTAAAATAAGTTTGGGGGTACATGGACAATGTTAATATCATCCTTACAGGGATGGACACATAGGGACTATTAGTCTCAAGCTGATTTTCTAGAACTGTTAGCTGGAAACATAGGAACACTACTGGATGCTTATGCCGGCTGGAGTTTCAGTGAGCCCCACCACAGGCATGGCAGCACTCTCTGGTAATCGCCCTTGCTGTCTTTCTGGATAGAGTCACAAAAATAGAGGCTTGTTCTGAATACACTGGAACAGGTCTCCTTTGACCCCCTTCTTAATCATAAAGACTATAGCTCTTGTACCTTTCAAATACTTCCTGGAGGTGACATACCCTCTGCTCAGTCATGATGCTGATCCACTTGGGAACATCAGTTCCTTTCCTCTTCACTCTTGGGTCAGTCAGTTTATAATCAGTGACAGAGCCACCTGCTGCTCTTCTACCCTTTGCAAGGGCAAACATCAGCTTCTGAAAGTCACTAGATATGCCAACAACGTCCTTCTCCAGATCACTCCTGTACATTTCCTTGTAGACTGTTCATTTCTTGCAGTTCCTGGTGGGTCCTTGAGCAGATATCTCAGTGAGGGAGTCCTCATCAGTCTCCAACACCTTCATGGAGGAGGCTCTCAACTTGGAAGCCTCATACTGAGCAGTTTTTTTCAGTAGGCCCCAAATCACTGTCTCCAGGTGGCTAGACAAGGCTGGTGTCAGTACTGATGTAAGTTCCTTTTTGGTCCTTCTCTTTTCATTGCTGTGGCTGGTCATATGTTGACTGGTGACCTCATCCATTTCTTTAGTCTTGATTGTCATTTCAGTGTTCAAAGTATAAAACTTGGTGTATGCTTTGACAGACCTGTATGCACTTATGGGTGTAGAGTGGTCACTCTTCCAGCTAAGTTTCCACAGATTTTCGTGAACAGTGGGCATTTTGATAGAAGCCAGCCCAGGAGCTGAAAGCTGCAAACATCCCTAGATGCAGACCCAGAATATATCAAGTTTTATATATATCCCAAACTGCAAAATAGTATGTGCAGTAGGATCCAGGTCTGGAAAAATAAACACAGATATTTACTATAGTCATCTCTGGATGGTGGGTGATGCTGGGATTTTTTTCTCTATTAATTATGTTTTATACTGAGCATATATTGCTTTATAATGAAAAAAAGTGAGTCAATTTCTGTTGAAAAAATAAAAGATCAGGATAAGTGGGTGGAGCACAGAGGATATTTAGGGCAGTGAAACTACTTGATACAATACTGTAATGATGGATACATGTCATTATGCATTTGTCCAGACCCATAGAATGTACAACACCAAGAGTGAACCCTAATGTAAACTATGGACTTTGTGTCAATGTATGTTCAGCTATTGTAACAATTTACTACTTTTGTTTAGCTTTTAATGATGGGGGAGGCTATGCTTATGTGAGGGCAGGGAAAATCTCTGTACTTTCCACTAAATTTTGCTGTGAACCAAAAACTGCTCTAAAAATTAATTCTATTGAAATTAATTAAAATAAAAGACCAGATGGGAAAAACGATGAATGCTGAATAGTAGGGAACAGATACTCTAGTTTTATAACTGCTATATATAATCCAAGTTGTTGCCAAGTTGTTATTTAGATCATTAAACACAATTCTAGAAGTGTTTGATGATGGTAGTGATAATGGTGGTAATGGTAGTAGTAGTTACCATTCTTTGAGCACATACTATGTACCAGGTTCATTATCACCATTACACATTTAATATAAATAGATGCTTGAAAGATCTCTGTTACAATGCTCAAAACAATATTCCATATGGCAACAAATCATATATCCAATATATCCCTTTTATGTAAGTTTGAAAATTTTTTTATTAAAGTATAGTTGGTGTACAATATTTTTTAAATTTATTTAAATTAGTTTCAAGTATACAGTACATTGGTTAGACATCTATATAGTTCATATAACGATACCCCCAATTGCTCCCTCCCTCCCCTGGCCCTCCACCTAGCCATCATATTAATGCTGACTGCATTCCCTCTGCCGTGCTCCCCATCCCTGTGACAATGCATCAGCT
>NW_006442490.1:168670-183260 GCF_000325575.1 Pteropus alecto | reverse complement strand
CGTCTGCCCATTTTTAATTGGTTGGTTGTTTTTTTTTTGGTTGTCGGGTTTAATAAGTTCTTTATATATTTTGGATATTAACCCTTTATCAGATGTATCATTAGCAAATATCTTCTCCTAAACAATCGGTTGTCTTTTTGTTTTGTTTATGATTTCCTTTGCTGTACAAAACTTTTTATTTTGATGTAGTCCCATTCCTTTTCTCTTATATAATATTTGTTTTCATGTCTAGTCTCTGAGAGTTATAACTATGGCTTATTAGTTGTTTTTTTTTAATCTTTCCTTCCCCTCTGAGCAGAAAAACAGTTCCTTACATATAATAAGGGCTCAATAAATATTGAAATACATAACAGTCTTATTTTTCTGGTAGCAAATTATTATAAAGAAGCAATTGTCACTAATTATATATGTAATTATATATATATATAATTTATACGTAGTGAATTTTCAATTATACGCATATGAATTTTCTGTTGTTATTTTTACAACGTTGGCTGCTTCCTCCACCTTCTAACAAGTGATTAGAAAAATCAAACTGATATTAACACTTTCTTAAGCAAAATACAACTAGTGAGGTAATATGCTCCTTTAAAAGTCATATGATATATTTTAAAACCTAATAAAAATTCAGACAATCTACTACATAAAAACATTCATTTGTTCAACACAAATTTTTCGAGCACTCATTTCTCCCCACCAACCAACTTACTCCTCTTATTGTCTTTTTTGGCCACCATCCACCTATAGGTTTCAGGTAGAAACCTCAGGCAAGTCTTTAGCTCTTTTCACTCTTTCTGATCATTTCTCCAATCTGCCTCCTCTTCATCCTTCCCTTTTCAGACCTTCACCATCTTTTACCTGGCCCACCAGTGAACCTACTTCTAGTCTCTCTTCTCTCCACCCTCAATTTGTTCCACATATGCTGCTAGGGTTATCTTTCTAAAACAGGTATGATCTTGTTTAAAATACCTTTGAGGTTCAAGAACTCAGAGAGACCTATGCTTTAAGTTTCCTTGGATTCAAAGGCTAAAGTCCAAAATCCACAAAATGCTTTCAGCCAAATTTGCTTCTTTCCATGGCCTATCATGTACCAAGTATCCACCCCTCTGAACCTCTCTGTTCCCCAAACATGCCTCTCTGCCTACCTAGACTTTGAAATTCTCAAGGACAGGAAAATGTCTTATTTCTCTTTGGATCCTTGGGGCCTGACATGGTACTTTAGCATGTAGTAGGAGCTCATTAAATATTTTTGAATGCACAACTCAATGTGCTCTTAAGATACAATGTGAAAGTAAGATTAATACATTATCTGGCATTCCAAGAACTAACCAAGATAACAGATAGAATGGATAAATGATTTTTAAAGATAATCTTCAAGCCTTATTTTCTCACTTAGCTTTAACTCCCTTCTATTTTGATTTCCCTTTTGTGTGGGTCCTCATAAGCCTTGAGAAAAGACTGAAAAGGAGAAAGTAGCCCTGAAAAGGAGAAATTGCCTAGACAACAAGCATCTGAGCAAACAAGAGTAAAATATGCTGAACTACTTGAAAGTGATTGCCTTAAGACATTAAGTATTATGAAAGTTTGGTTTTCCCAGCTCGATTCCAAGATAATTGATGGAATTATTTTGTTTATGTTTCTTTTCTATGCTTGGAAAGTTAACTGCTGATTTAATGACTGTTTCAGCTTTTTCTGGGTAATGCCTTTCACTAAGCTTTACTAATGGGCTAAAACTGGCAAAAAAAAAATGAGGTGATTTTAAGATCTGATTCCTCGGGAAAGGAAAGGTAGAGATAAACAAAATGTTCTATTGATCTTCTGCTCCATATATCTTATGTTAACAGTTATTTTATTCTGTTCCAATACATATAGAGACTTTTGATTAATAAATTTTGTCAAGATTCAATTGTATTTTTGAGTTTTTTTAAATATTAAACTTAACTAACACTGTTGCTAGCATGCATTAGGCAAGAAATATTTATATAATTCAATATTGCCTTAATTAATGTTTAGATATAATCAGAAACATTAAAGCAAGCTTGACTTTTACATTTTAAATTTCAGATTTTGCCATCTTCTCCCATTCACACTTCTATCCGTCGTCTTCATCAAATCAAACAGGTAAGAAGACTTTCAAAATTGACAGCTGTTCATTTAAAGAAGTCATTTTTTTTTCTTTAGAAAATACCTATGGTTCAGCAATTCTAAGTGAGGTCATGTGATTAAGTTTTTAATTCCAGGAATAGTTTCTCTAAGACAAACAACAACTAAAGAGTCCTAATTTTATTGGAGTTATTAACTATTTTAATAAATCAAAGTTTCCAGAAAGACTGCACACTCTTCTACATTGAATCTAGCTTCTTTTAAGGTTCTCGAAGAAAAAGAATGCTGTATATAAAAATTAAGTCTTTGATTCATAATAACCATAGTTATCATGGTTTTATAAAACCCTCAGATGAAGAATTTTTTGAAAAATAAAATGCCTTTTATGTTATCATGTTTCGTTCACTTCTTAGAGATCTGAGTTCAGGGACACATTGTACCTTACTGGTTTTGTGCATGTGTGTGTGAGTGCACGCACATACGCATGTGTGTAGGTGTTTAACAGCAAAAACCTAATACAGAATTAAATCTTTTAATCATCCAAGGATTAGCCATAGAACTCAAAAGATCAAATCACGACTCCAGTATAGGTGGTGAGATTTTTTTGACCCAACTACAAGCAGACTTTTGTTCAAGGGGTCTTAATTGTTATGAAGCACTTATTATTCACTTAGTACTATAATAGGTACTTTACATCTGTGATTTCATTTGATCTCACAACAAACTTGTTAGTTCAGAAACTAAAGATGTGAAAAATTTAGTAATTTACACGATGTCCAGAGTTAGTATCAGAGCCAACCAAGATTTACCCCAAATTACTGGATTCTTTTCCAGCTACCCTTTTCCTGTCGCAGTGGCACAAAACAAAGTACCTTGTGACCCTAGTTTTTGATACTCCAACTCCTGCTTCCTTTGCCTCTCTTCCTCACACCATGGCTTCCCTAAGGCCAGGTTATCATCCACTAGCAAGAAAGTATGGTAAAAAGATTATTTTACTTTTTAGTAGATAAAACATTCTTTTACTGTTTGTCTTTGTGAGTATGTTACTATTTAGAAATTCTTAATGGAAAGACCTAAATCTAGTAGGTAAGGTGACCTCTAGTTTATCTGTACAGTATGTTTTTTTGCTTCCCCTAAATTAGACCAGTATTGAAAATTGATTATATGTTGCTATTTGATTATGAAACTTGAAATCAAGATTAATTTAACTGGTTAGTAATATAAATTGTAAAGCAAGTTATTTCCATAGTGACAGAATATATATTATAAACCTTTAAAATGAAACACAAGTAGAAAATGAATGAAATGGGAAAATAGAAATAACATTAACTTTCAATCTAGGTACTGATCACATGGAAAATTAAGGCTTAATTTCAACAGCGTAATGGTCTCATAGATATCTTAAGTTACATATTTCTTCACATGCATTCTTTAATCATGACTTTTTTTAAGCTATTGAACTTAACCTTTAAAGTACAAAACAGAAATGTCTGGTTCTCACCTCATTACATCCTGAACTTCCACTCTAATATTAATAAAGTCACATTTCATATTTTATTTTATTTTTCAGTAAAATAGGATGAAAGTAAGGATGAAAGGAATTAATATATGCACAATGCTTGGCACACTACATTAAAATTTTTAAAAGACACAAAATATAACCTCCATGTACTCAATCTCCAGCTTTAACTGTTATCTACACTTTATACATCATTTTTAATATAGCCCCTTCTATTTTAGGGGGAGGAGGGTGCTTTAAAGTAAATCCCTGATATCTTTTTACCCATAAACACTCAATGTGAATCTCTGAGGACTTTCTTTTTTACGTAATCACAATACCATCAGTACATCTAACAAAATAAGTTATTCCTTAATGTCATCTAATAACCTGTTCATGTTAAAATTTTCCTGATTCTCAAAAATGCCTTTTTTAGTGATTCGAACATGTTCCAACCATGATCTCTTAGGCCTCTTTTATTTAAAACAGCTTTTCTCTTCTGTGTTTTTGTTCCATGTCACTTATTTATTGAAGAAACCAGGCCATTTATGCTTAGAATCCCCACATTCTGATTCTGTTTCCATGTGGTATTATTTAATATGTTCTTTTATTCTGTGTATTTCCTATGAACTAATTTGATTAAATGTGCTTTTGTTTTTAAGTCAGCACACTGCCCCAAGTCAGATTCTGGGTCAATATTTGAATAAGTGTATGGTTCAAGTTGCCCCCTTTCTATTAGTCAGTTAATGGACAATATCTTCTAGACTGTGGTCGTTAGCTGTTTTGTAGGTATTCAAGAGCTTGAAAACATCAAGCTGGAATTTAATTTTTTTTTCCTCCAGCTTTATTGCGATATAATGGACATATGCCACTGTGTAAGATTAAGGTATACAATATAGTGATTTGTTATATTTTTATATTGTGAAACATTTAGCATGGATGTTAATTTCTAAACATAGTAATTCCTAAGTTTTCAGGAATTATTCTTTTTACATACTTTTCCTTTCATAGTAACAATTGAGCTAGTATTTCAAGAGTTTTGAAAGCACTCGGCTTTTAGTTCCATATCTCCTAAAACTCTAAACATAAATAACTGCCTGACAGAAATTGTTTGTGTATCAATTTGCTAGGGTTGCATAACAAAATACCACAAACTGGGGGGCTTAAACAACAGAAATGATTGTCTCCCAGTTCTGGAGGCTGGAAGTCCAAGATCAAGAGGTCAGCAAGGTTGCTTCCTTCTGAGGGCCATGAGAGAAGGATCTGTTCCAAGCTTCTCTACTTGGCGCATAGATGGCCATATTCATGTTCACATGGATCATATTCACATGGTTTTCCCTGTACCTATGCCTTTCTCCAAATTTCTTCTTTTTATAGGGACGTTGTCAGATTAGGGTCCACCCTAATGACTTCATTCTAACTTGATTTCCTCTACAAAAACCCTATATCCAAATAAAGTTACATTATGAAACACTGGAGGTTAGGGCATCAACAAATGGATGGGAGGTGGGGCACAATTCAACCCATAACAAGTCTGCTCACTGTATATTTTTCTGTAATTTCACATTTATTTCTTGACTTATTAAATAGGATATAAAATCGTTGGTACCTGGTAAGAACTTGACTTTCTTTGTAGTGTCTTAAGTAAAATTGATTTAAAAAATTTTCGACTTAAATATTATCTTTCTATTTCAACAACCCTTTATATTTATATCTTCACAAATGTAAACTTTAATAACACATATTACCATCTTCTTTTTATCTTACCTGGTTTAAATAAATTAAACTTGATTTAGACACAAATGTAAGGGAACTTTGTGAGATGAAGCCATTTAGAACAGATTATACCAGTTGGAGTACAAGGCATGATTATGATAGGGACAATTTAGAGATCATCTGTTACATAGGATGAGCTTTTTCTTCTACTGGCCAGGTTTCACAGTTAATCTGTCATGGATTTTGCTCCCATTTTTTAGTCTAGTAAAGCAATGACATTATATTTTTGTGATATGTTTTTGAGTTTTCCTTGGAACCTACTAAGTACCTAGCCTCTTTTATGAAGAGACATTCTTTAAGGGAATAGACTAGCTTATTTTAAAAGAAATTAAATTTGATCTTAGTTTACAAACTGTTTTGTTCTTTCAACCAGCATGTATTGAGCACTCTGGCAACACTAGGTAACTAAAAGCTTTCAGGCATACTCTCCTTCATAAAGCAAAGGTGGGCAACTTACTATTTCAATTTTCCCCTTGAGTACTAAAAAGTTGGAAGCTAAGTTTGGTGCTCAAATGCAGCAACTCTCCTTAACTTAGGTTTCTGGCATCTAGTACTCTTTGCCCTTGACAGATATATGGTTCTTGACCTTTTATCCTTATTTTAACAATCTTGTTTCATTGTAAGCCATCTCATATTCATTTTGGAAATAGGCAAAATATAAATGATAGAAAGGTCAACCCACTTTTACTAATGACCCTCGAAATAGCTGATGATGGCTAATCTCTCAACTTTCAATGGGAGGTACAATAAGCAAAATTCTGTCCTAGTTCTGGGATAACTTGTCCTTTAGTTGTTGATTGATTGAATTACAAATTACTTTGAGCTTCTCACTAGAAGAAAACATCTACATAAATATTAAATGGAAGAACTATGCTAACAATTACATTTTGCTAAAAAGATGTACTGTTATTCCATTGTTTTAAAAGACTGATTAGAGGTTCCTCAAAAAAGTGAGTAGAGCTACCATATAACCCAGCAATCTGTCTTCTCGGTATTTACCTGAAAAATTTGAAAACACTTATTCATAGAGATATATGTACCCCTATGTTCATTGCTACATTAGTCACAAAAGCCAAGACATAGAAACAACCTAAGTGTCCTTTGACAGATGATTGGATAAAGAAGATGTGGTACATTGGATCTTGAGAGTATTATGCTAAGTGGAATAAGTCAGATGGAAAAGGATAAGAACCATATGATTTCACTCATATGTGGGATATAATACGAAAAGCAACAGACGAACAAACAAAAACAAAGTCATAGACACAACAGAACAGTGGTTGCCCAAGGGTGTGGGGAGAGGATGAAGAGGGTAAAGGGAGTCATACATGGTGACGGAAAGAGACTAGACTCTCGGTGGTGAGCACAGAATGCAATATACAGACGACACATTATAGAATTGTACATCTGAAACATATAATGTTATTAACCAGCGTTACCTTAATAAATGTAATCAATTTTTAAGAGGCTGATTAATTTATTAAGCTATCTTTCTCAATTTCCCTCATTTTCTGTAATGGCATCAAAACAGTCACAGTCACACAATTTTAAGACTCAAAGCTCTAGGGACATCTTCAATTCTTCCTTATTTTTCTACTGTATCTAATTAGGCATCTAATCTTATTAATTCTTCCTTGAAAACATCCTCTCTGTTCCCACTGCTACTTCCTTCTGTCCCTTGTGTTCATATGACTCTAATAATATTCTAATAGATTCCCCATCTCTGCTGGTATAATCCTACTTCCATAACCAATACCAAATTACTTTTCTAAAACATCATTTTCACCTTTTTCTCTCCTGTGCAAAAAGTTACAATGGCTTCTAATTACTTATAGCTAGGTTGTATTGAGTACTAACATAGGTTGCCAGGCAGTGTGATAACTCTACAACAACCTTGTTATCCTCATTATTACCATCATCTTCATATTGATAAAGAAACTGAGGCTCAGGTTAAGTCGCCTGCCTAAGGTTTCACAAGTAATGTTACAGAGCTGGGATTTGACTCAGTTTTGTTTGGCTCTAAAGCCTGTGATTCTAACAGCTATGCTATTCTGCCAAAACTCAAATTCTTCAATTATTTAAGATTCTATAAATCTGGCCCTGTTTTACCTCTCTAGTTTTATCGCTATTCATAGCACAAACTGTTTCAGTCGAGCTAGTCACTACCTGCAAACCTGCCATACTTTTTCCTCCTCTAAATTTTTGTTTATATGATTCCTTTTGTTTGTAATATCCTCCCCTCCATATTTTAAACATCTCTGCTTGTCCATATTTTAAACATCTTTCAAGGCCTAGGCCAAAATTTAATTCACACAACTCATACCAGTCTTCTATTACAGACCACCAATAACATTTATTATCTATACTATATACAGTAATATTTAACCTCTTTTGATTACATACTGCATCGGTAAAAAAGGTTTGAGCACATACTTCTAATACATGCTTGTCGAATATACATTATGAACATCTACTACTGTGCTGGTATATAACATGAATCATAGAATATACACAAAATAGAAATATAAAAAGAATGAGTTAAAAATGAAATATTTTTAGAAAATTTTAAATTTTGTTAACTATAGATTGAAAAGTGAATGCAGTGCTCACTTAGTATATATAGGCAGCACGTATACTAAAATTGGAATGATACAGAGAACATTAGCATGGCCCCTGGGCAAGGAGAGTGAATGTGAATTCATATTTCCAATAATCTTCATGATTTAAAATTGTTTTAGCCAGATCCCTGACAGAGCTGATTAGCTCAGCATTGTGTTTTCATAGTAATGTAGCAGATGATGAGCTATAGTAGGGATAGCACAAGTTTCACCTTTGCCATTTCCCTGATATTTGCTTAGACTTGTCCAAAATTTCTTTGTAAGAATCTTGTTAAGGCACTTGTCAATTTTGTGGAAATTAGTTTAGTTAAAAGTAGATAATATATCCATATGGCCACATAACTTGGCTCAGGTGAATGCAATTAGTTCTATTTAGCTAAAGACAAAAAAAAAATTGCTCTTCTCTCATAAGATCTTTGGACTCTATGGGCTGACTGAGGGCACCTGTGTCAATCTGTATGTCTAATATCGGCAAGCCTTCATTTCTTACTGTCTTATATTTTTTAAATGCAAAAATTGAATTTCTATTTTTTTCTTTTTGTTTCTCAGTGGATCATCTTTTATACCCCCTTTGCTATAATTGAGTTTACTTTGGAGAGCACTGACTTAATGTACATAAAGCTGGTCTCTCAAATGTGATACTAGGTCTCTTTAGGGAAGGCTCATCTGCATATTTCATGTTCCTCATAATAATTAGCAGCATATTTGCCTAGCACTATACTAGATACCTCATTATGTGTGAAATATACTTTTAAGAATGCCAGGCTGTATTTGGACTATGGGTTTTTATTAACCATTTTAAGAGTGCAATTTAGTGGCATTAAGTACATTCGCAATGTTAACTATAATAACTTTCCATTTCCAAAACTTTTTATCATGTCAAACAGAAAATCTGTACCCATTTAGCAATAACTCCCCCATTTTAACCTCTATATCCTGTAACCTCTATTCTACTTACAGTCTCTATGAATTTGACTATTCTAGGTACCTCATACAAGTAGAATCATACAATATTTTTTCTATTGGGTTTGGCTTATTTCAGTTAGCATAATGTTTTTAAGATTCGTTTATGTTGTAACGTGTGTCAGAACTCTATTCTTTTTATGGCTGAATAATAGTCCATTATATGTATATACCACACGTTTGTTTTTTGTTTTTTGTTTTTTTTATCCATTCATCTTGGTGATGGACATTTGAGTTGTTTCCACCTTTTGGCTATTGAGAATACTGCTGCTGTGAACATTTGTGTATAAGTATCTGTTTGAATCCCTGCTTTCAATACCTTTGAGTATGTACCTAGAAGTGGGATTGCTGGGTCATATGTTAATCTAATATTTAACTTTTTGAGGAACTGAACAAATTGTTTCCCACAGAGTCTGCACCATTTTACATTTCCACCATTAATGTATGAAGGTTCCAATTTCTCCATATTCTCACCAACACTTGATATTTTCCATATTTTAAAATAATGGTTATCCTAATGAGAGCAAAGTGGTAGGTCATTGTGGTTTTGATTTGCATTTACCTAATGACAAATGATGTTAAACTTCTTTTCATGTGCCTATTGACCATTTATATCTCTTCTTTGGAGAAATATCTATTCAAGTCCTTTGCCTGTATTTTAATTGAGTCGTTTCTTTTGTTGTTATTATCGTTGAGTTGTAAGAGTTCTTTATATATTCTGGCTATTAATTCCTTATCAAATATATGATTTTCAAACATCTCCAATTCTGTGATTGTCTTTCACTCTTTTGATAGTGTCTTTTGATGCACAAACGTTTTAAATTTTTATGAAGTCCAATTTATCTGATTTTTCTTTTGTTATCTCTGCTTTGGTAGCATATCCAAAAAATCATTGCCACACCCAATGTCATGAAGCTTTTGCCCTATGTTTTCTTCTAAGAGTTTTATACTTTTAGATCTTTAGGTATTTCATGAATTTTGAGTTAATTTGTGTATGTGGTTTAAGGAAAGAGTAAAACTTTATTATTTTGTGTGTGGATGTTCAGTTTTCTATGCACCATTTGTTGCAAAGACCATCCTTTCTCTGTTGAATGATTTGGCACCCTTGTCAAAAATTAATAGGAGACACCTAAAAATGGCATAGATGATAGAGGCTTTGTTCATCCCTCTGACGACCATATCAAAGTTGTGACAGACACATGGAACAAGCAGCAAGCAAAGTCGCCTGGAATCTAGATTAACAGAAGCACTACAACTAGGTAGAGAAATAATTAATCAACCTGCAATGGTAGAAGGTAGGAAGGAGTGAAGAGGCGAGGCTGCCAGTCCCCAGTGGCTGAATGGGACAGAGGCTGTGGCAGCTGGCAGCTGCAGACACCTCTTAAAGGAGCTGTATCCATGAGCAGATTTTTGTGGTGACAGACCTGCTCGCTCTGAGCACCAGGGCCAGGTCGGCTGCTCGGGGGGCACCAAGGACTTACAGGGAGACACTGAGTTATTGGAGAGAGGGCCAGAGGCAAGGCTTTCTCCTGGGCTGAAGTGCTGGTGGTATCCATTCTTCCTCTGTGGAACCTTCCCCCGTCCCAGCGCGCTGAAACAGCGCCGCCATAGCTAAGACATCATCAAACTGGATAACAGAGGTCACTCTGCCCAGAAGATTCCCTGAAACTCCGCCTCCCCAAACTTGCGGCCCCACCCAAGCCACAATCAGGTGTGTCCTCAGTCCGGTGCCCCTTACTGAACCAACCCCAAGACCCATACTAGTAGTGGCAGCTAGCCTCAGTTTCTGGCATGGTTTCTTGAGACAACTATAAGCACAGAATCTGTGGGTGCTTGCTGAATCTTAACAGGTGGCACTGGAGAGACATAGGCTGAGGCTAGACCTGGCCTGCAGCTGAACCCCTCTCAGGACTGTGCCACTGGACACCTACTACACAAAGCCATGCTGATAAGATTGGGAGACTTAGGAGCTTTGCTTAGTACATAGAAAAAGACACAGAAAGGCAGCCAAAATGGGAAGAGAAAGAAGCAGAAATATGAGAGAACAGAACAGAAATCCAGGAATAATAGAGTCAAGCAATATAACAGATGCAGAGTTCAAAACACTGGTTATAAAGATGTTCAATGAATTTAAGGACGTGTAGATGAACTCAGTGAGAACTTCAACAAAGAGATAAAAAACATAAAAATGGAAATTATAAAAGGAAACTAGTCAGAAATGAAGAACACATTATCTGAGATGAAGAACATATTAGAGGGAAACAACAGAGTATATAAAGAAGAGGATTGAACCAGTGGTATAGAAAATGAGGAAGCCAAGGACACCCAATCAGAATGGTGAGAAAAAGGAAGCCAAGACTATAATAATAATTTAAGGAGCCTATGGGACAAAATTAAATGTAAAAACATAAGGAGTACCTGAAGGGGAACAAGAAATTTAAGAGCTATTTGAAGAAATAATGATTGAAAAATTCCCTAACCTAGTGAAGGAAATAGATATAAAACCCCAGGAAGCTCGGAGAGTCCCAGAAAAGATGAAGTCAAAGAGGCCCACACCAAGACGTATTATAATTAAAATGCCAAAGGCTAAATACAAAGAATCTTAAAAGCAGCAAGAGAAAAGCAGTTACCTACAAGGGAGCACTGATAAGACTGACAGCTGATTTCTCAAAAGAAACTATGCAAGACAGAAGGTCTTGGCACAAAATATTCAAAGTGATGAAAACTCAGGATCTACAACCAAGAATACCTATCCGGCAAAGCTATCATTTAGTCGAAGGATAGAAAAAGATTTTCTCAGACAAAAATAAGCTAAAGGAATTCACCACCACCAAGCTACTATTAGAGGAAATGTTGGAGGGACTTTTTTAAGAAGAAAGAACATGTCTCAAAATAATGAATAAAAAATGGTAATAACTACATGTCTATCAATGAGTACCTCAAACGAAAAAGAATTAAGTCCTCCTACTAAAGGATAGGATGGTTGAATACATAAGAAAACAAGGCCCTACATATGATGCGAAGAGGGTTTAGTTAATAGGTTAAAGGAGGTCAAATATAGGAGAGTAGGGTGAGGTTGAAGTGGGTAAAGGGGGTCAAATATATGGTAGCTGAAGGAAACTGAACTTTGGGTGGTAAACACACAATAGAATATACTGATGTCAAATGGTAATGTACACCTGAAAATTATATAATTGTATTTACCAATGTTACTCCAATAAACTTAATTTAAAAAAAAAGAATAGTAACAACTGCATTTCTATCAACAAATACCTCAAGTGGAAAAGAATTAAATGATACAACCACAAGATAGAGTAGCTGAATGGATAAGAAAACAAGATCCCTACATATGCTGCCTACAAGAGACTCACTTCAGATTGAAAGACACACTCAGACTAATACAAAGGGGATGGAAAATGATATGGCCTTGATGGACCTAGAGGGTATTGCGCAGAAAGAAATGGGTCCGATAAAGACAAATATCACATAAGATAAAGACAAATGCCACATGATTTCATGTACATGTGGAATCTAAAGAATGAAATAAACAACAACAACAATGAAAACAAACTCATAGATACAGAGAATATTTTGAGGGCTGCTAGATGGGAGGCTGGTTAGGGGGACAATGTAAAAGGGCAAAGGGATTAAGAAGTACAAATGGATAGTTACAAAATAGACATGGAGATGTAAAGTGTAGCATAAGGAAAATAGTTAACAATGTTGCAATAAATATGTAAAGGAGAAGAAGGGTAACTGAGTTAGTGGGATGATCACTTTGTGAGTTATATAGATTTCTAATCACTATGCTGTACAACTGAAACTAATAGATTATTGTATGCCAACTATAACTGAAAAAAAAACCTCATTGAATTATGCAATGTAAAAATAAGCAACTAATTGTGTACTTCAATAAAGCCAAGAAAAAAATTAATAGACCATGTATATGAGGCTTTATTTGGGGGCTCTCTATTCCATTGGTCTATAATATCTGTCTTTATGCCACTACCACACTGTTTTGGTTACTGTAGCTTTTTAGTAAGTTTGAAATCAGGAATTGTGATAGTCTAAACAATTATGAAAAAGAAAATAAATTTAAAAAATTTACTTTTTAAAAAAGTGCAACCACTTTTCAAAATCCCAGTGGCAATAAATTTAAAAAATTTATTTTCTTTTTCACAATTGTTTTGACTATTGGAGTCCCTTGAGAGTCCATGTTAATTTTAGGATGGGTTTTTCTGCAAAAAAAAAAAATGCCACTGGGATTTTGAAAAGTGGTTGCACTGCATTTGTAGATCACTTTGGGTACTATTGCCATCTTAACAATGTTGTCTTCCAATCCACAAACACAGGATGCCTTTCCATATGAGGGTTATCTTTTAAAATAATTATGTGAAAAATAATACTTGAATATTATGAAAAGGTCAGATGATACGGTAAAGTACAAAGTAAGAAAAAACAAATTACCCTAAACCTCCTTAATAAGTATTGTTAACTTTTTGGTGAACATCCTTCTGAACACCTTGTTTATAATTTTATATAAATAGCATCTATTTTTTTCTTAAGATGTAATGCATATTTTTATTTTGTTATTCTCATGCTGATTTTATATGTAAGGGCATTCTGTTTTTAATTACTTTCAAGTATACAGTACAGTGGTTAGACATTATATAACTTATAAAAGTGATCCCCCTGATAAGTCCAGTACCCACCTGGCACTCTACATAGTTATTATAATATTATTGATGGTATTCCCCATGCCGTACTCTACATCCCCATTACTGTTTTGTAACTACTAATTTGTACTTCTTCATCTCTTCACCTTTTTCACCCAGCTCCCCAACTCCCCTCCCCTCTGGCAATCACCAGATTGTTCTCTGTATCTGTGAATCTGTTTTCCTTTAGTTTCTTTTGTATCTTAGTTTCCACATATAAGTGAAATCATATGGTATTTGTCTTTCTCTGTCTGACTTGTTTCACTCAACATAATATCCTCTAGGTGCAACCATATCATTGAAAATGGTAAGATTTCTCTTTTTTTATGTCTGAAGTAATATTCCATTGTATAACTTCTTTATCCAATCGCATATTGATGGACACTTAGGTTGCTTCCATATCTTGGCTATTGTGAAAAGCGCTGCAGTGAAGATAGGGGTGCATAAATCTTTAAGAATTGTTGTTTTGGTTTTCTTTGGATAAATACCCAGAAGTGTGATTGCTGGGTCAAAAGGTAGAGCCATTTTTAATTTTTTGAGAAACTGTTTTCCATAGCAGCTGTACCAATTTACCATCTCACCAACAGTATATGAAGGTTCCCTTTTCTCCACATCCTCACCAACACTTGTTCTTTGATTTATTGTTGATAGCCATTCTGACAGGTGTGAGGTGATATCTCACTGAGATTTTAATTTGCATTTCTCTGATGATTAGTGACCTTGAGCATCTTTTCATATGTCGATTGGCCATCTGTATTTCCTCTTTAGAGAAATATCTGTTCAGGACTTCTGCCCATTTTTTAATCGGATTGTTTTTCTTTTTCTCTTGTTGTTATTGAGTTATATGAGTTCTTTATAGATTTTGGATATTAACCCCTTATCAGATATGTCATAAATAAATATCTTCTCCCATTCAG
>NW_006442490.1:163845-168464 GCF_000325575.1 Pteropus alecto | reverse complement strand
CTGTTTTCCATAGTGGCGGGACCAATTTGCAATCCCACCAATAGTTCACAAGGATTCCCCTTTCTCCACATCCAGTTGTGTTTTGGTTTATTGATGATAGCTGTTCTGACAGGTGTGAAGTGATATCTCATTGTGGTTTAATTTTCATTTCTCTGATGATTTTGATGTTGAGCATCTTTTCCTATGTCTGTTGGCCATCTGTATGTACTCTTTGGAGAAATGCCTATTCAGGTTATCTGCCCATATTTTAAATGGATTATTTGTTCTTTTTGTTGTTAAATTGATAAATTTTGGATATTAACCCCTTATCAGATATGTCATAAATAAATATCTTCTCCCATTCAGTAGGTTGCCTTTTCATTTTGTTGATGGTTTCCTTTGCTGTGCAAAAACTTTTTAGTTAGATGTGGTCCCATTTGTTTATTTTTTCTTTTGTTTCCCTTGCCCAAGGAGATGTAGCAGGAAAAATATTACTAATAGTGATATCAGAGTTTATGTTTTATTCTTAATCAGTTTTGAGCTTATTTTTATATATGGTGTAAGATGGTCCAGTTTCATTTTTTCTGCATGTATCCGTTCGGTTTTCCCAGCATCATTTATTGAAGAGACTATCTTTACCCCACTGTATATTCTTGCCTCCTTTGTCATAGATTAAATGACCTTATTGGAGTGTATTTATTTCTGGGCTCTCTATTCTGTTCCATTGATCAGTGTATCTGTTTTTATGCCAGGACCATGCTGTTTTGATTACTGTATCCTTATATATTTTGATATCAGGTAGCATGATATCTCCAACTTTGTTCTTCTTTCTCAAGATTGCTGTGGCCATTCAGGATCTTTTATGGTTCTATATAAATTTTTGGATTATTTGTTCTAGTTCTCTGAAGAATGCCATTGATATTTTGATAGGGATTGTATTGAATCTATAGATTGCTTTGGGTAGTATGGCCATTTTAACAATGTTTTCTTCATACCCACAAGAACAGTATATGCTTCCACTTATTTGTATCCTCTTCAATTTCTTTTTCAGTGATTTATAATTTTACCTCTTTGGCTTAATTTATTCCTCATAATTTTATTGTTTTTGATGCAATTGTGTATGGGATTGTCTTCTTAATTTCTCTTTCTGGTAGTTCATCATTGGTACATAAAAATGCAACCAACTTTTGAATATTAATTTTGTATCTTACTACTTTCTGAAGTCATTTATCAGTTCTAAGAGTTTTTTGGTATACTTTTAGAGTTCTCTATATATACTAACATGTCATCTGAAAATAATGACAGAATTACTTCTTCCTTTCCAATTTGGATGCCTTTTATTTCTCTTTCTTGTCTGGTTGCTGTGGTGAAAACTTCCAATACTATGTTGAATAAAAGTGGTGAAAGTGGGCATCCTTGTCTTGTTCCTCATCTTAAGGAAAACACTTTTAGCTTTTCCCCATTAAGTATGGTGTTAGCTGTGGGTTCGTCACATGTGGCCTTTATTATGTTAAGATATGTTCCCTTTATCCCTGCTTTGTTGGGCGTTTTTATCATAAATTGATGCTGGATTTTGTCAAACACTATTTCTTGTAATGCATATTTTTCAATGTCAATGACTAGATTTAAATCATGTTCATATCGTCATTTACTTAAGCAAATGCATACCGATACACATTTAGTTTGTGTTGGACTCTGAGTAGTATTTATTAATATCATGGTATTAATGGCAGGAAAAACAGTATATTTTTATGTGAATTCTAAAGAACAAAATAAACAAACGAAACAGAAAGAGACGCATAGTTATAGAGAACAAACTGGTGATTGCCTGATGGGAACGAGGTTGAGGGGCTAGATGAAAAAGGGGAAGGGATTAAGAAGTACAGATTTGCAGTTACAAAATAGTATCGGGTATGTAAAGTACAGCATAGGGAATATAGTCAATAATATTGTAATAACTATGTATGGTGCCAGGTAGGTACTAGACTTATTGGAGGGATCACTTCGTAAATTATATAAATGTCTAACCACTATGCTCTACACGTGAAACTAATATAAAATTATATTGAATGCAACTGTAATTAAAAAATAAAAAATAAAACCAAATTTTAAAAGTAATAATTAGCATGAACACAGAAAAAAAGAAAATATAATAATATTTAATATTTGATGTTTTTTTATTTTGAATAAAGAAAAACACAGTTTTTCTTCTAATCAGTTTTTGCATATCTGATGTACTGTAATACATAAGCAATAGATCTTTAGTGTGGTAGGTTCAACAATGAAAATGAGAGAACCAGACACTTGTTTTGAGAGTCCTTTGTACTCTAGTTCTTCTATAGCCCAGTGAATAATAATAAAGGTGCAGCCAAATGAAATCACATGTAAAACCATAGAAGCTTTATTCAGTTTATTCTCATTTTTTTGCCTTTTAGGAAGAAAGCATGGATTTAATGGATAGAGAAACAATGCATGAATGGTGAGTAGTGTACATTGAATTGCAATTCTGATTACCTGTATATTCAGTAATATCTTTTCTTTAAGATAAGCAAACTACAGTACTGATGTGTTTTCTTTTATAGGGAGGTACAAACTACAATCCAGATAAGTCATTCTTGGGAAGAATGTTTGAACTTGGTATGGTATTAACACTTTAATTTTGTAGAAAATTTGAAATTTTTACTGATTTGAGTTTTGGTGCTACCTAGTTTTGTTGTAATTTCTAGAAATCTAAGCTCTCATTGGAAACTAAAATTATATATGCTGCATAAGTAATTTTTGATTCCTCTAAAGAAACAGTTTATGATTTACCTATACAAATAACTAGCATCGTTTGAAACTGGGGCTCAAAGTAAATAGTTGTTGATACAGTACCATCAATGTTGTGGACCAGCTTCCTCTCTATCCTAGTGGGCCTTTAAAAAGTTTAGTTGTGCTGGTTAAATTGCTTAGATGACAAAACAATAAATGATTTCACTCTCTTCTACATAATTTATTAACTATATATTATAGTTTGAAACCGCAGACATTGGCTTTACTGGGAAAACACTTCATTTTTATGCTTGTAACACATATACTCCCACTAAAATTTTAACAAACAACTTTAAATGTATTTGGAATTTAGCTACATCCCTTGCTAACATTTGTTAATGTCTGTGTACATATTATGATTACTTAGTTGTCATAATATGTTTAGGGTTCTTTTCCAAGGACATCTTGGATAATAAAACAAGAATTGAGCTGAAATTTGAGTAGACTGGATTCTGTTTAGTTGTCAATTTCCAGATTTGGAAATTATTAGATAAGGAAATGGGTCATCAGCAGAAACAGTGACATTTTATTTTTCTCTAAGCCCTGATTGCCTTAGATAGGCATCTACCCCTGACTCAGTAGTCCTGAAGAATGAGTAGCTGGCCTCTGAGCCTTTCACTTTTCATGTTTTGGTGCTAATACAATTTATAGATGCTTTGAATTCCCTTAACTGACAATGATTCTAATTAATTTAGATATTGGTGTGAGCGAATCTGCGAGCGTGTTAGGAGGAAGGGAACATGTACTATATAACTCTACTTGTGTCTTAGAAAAGAGCACATTTTAAAACCCTGAATTATGTAGTCCTGATTTTGTTTATATAACAAAAGCTGTATCCCTAATTATTTGATGGGTAAGCAATTGGTGGTGCTATAATTGTACACTGCTTTCTGCTTATACAGAGTGATAACTTAGAAAAACCATCTTCTCCAAAGAGTATTGATTTAATTCCAGTATCCTCGGCAGCTTCTCCCTTCAGGAGGAATGGAAAGGTAAGAAAGAAGTGCCTAAAAGTCTATGTCCCTTGAAATACTTATGAAACATTAATGTTTCACCAGCCAAATGCTTTGGGGGATATATGTTATTATAGTATATCTGATTCTAAATTATAGTTTCCCCTTCCTTTTTATTTCCTAACCTATTATTTATATGTAACAAAAGTCACCAACAATTATATGATGTGATTGATTTTAGTAATTGTTTATAATCCCGTAACCATAATCAAATTATAGAATAGTTCTCACACTCTAAACAATTTTCTCGTGATCTTTTGCACTTGATCTCCCTCCCCACAACCCTGCCCATGCTAGGAAACTACTGCCCATGCTAGGAAACTACTGATCTGTTTTCTGAGAAAAATGGTAGTGTTTAAACCTCTTTTCCAACTTGTTTCAGCAATATTTTTCTCCATCATTAAAAACTTGTGTGAATTGCACCACTTTGCTTCCAAGTCCTATTGCCAATTCTACACAACAATTTACAATGTAAGTTTATATTATATGAAAATATCAAATTGCTTATAAAGTAAGAATTTTAGAAACTTAAAAGAAATTATAGCTCCAGGTTCTATGACAGCCAAAAAAAGTAATGTCTTTTTTAGCTAAATTAAAATGTCATCATTTTGGTTTATCACTTTGTATAGTAAAAAGAATCAAGTGACTAAGAACATGTGAGAATGTGTGAACGTATGAAGAATCAGTACTTCATTAATCCTGTTTGAACATAGTCTTCCTTTGACCAAGCTTGTTGATAAGAATGAGAGCTAACTCTTGAACTTTAAACAACTGTACCTGCTCATTTACCCATGATTCTCACTTGATTCAAGGCAA
>NW_006442490.1:162704-163800 GCF_000325575.1 Pteropus alecto | reverse complement strand
CCTAATACTTGGGGAAATCTTGAATTCTTACAAATTACAAGATAGTTCTGTCCTGTGGCGTTCATATTTTTACCAAGATTTAGAGAAAAAGCAGTAGAATGATATAATGTAGGATACTACACAGTCTCCTTTTAAAATCTATATCCTTAGATCTGTTATAATAAAATAGTCATGGCTGCTTTTGTTAAAAATGTTTCTTATAATGATTGTGATCATTTTATTTTAGAGGAAATCAAAGTTCCACCAATATTATGAGACCAAGTATCCTTGGATCATTAAAAAGAAAAGGTACTTTTATCTACCAGCAGAAATAAATATAACTTTGAATTGTTTGTATAAAATAACATATGAAATCAAGTGTTATACAAAAATTCATCTTGAAGGATTTACTTATTTAAAATACACTCGATAAGTTTCATTTTACTCAAACCTATATGTAAAACATTCGAAAGCTATAAAGTGCCTTATAAATGTGAAATGAGAAATTTAATTCCAATTTAGCCAGCTGTTAAGATTTTCATTATATAAGTATAATTCACCAAGCTAGCTACCTTAAATACTTTCTGAAATAAGGCGGGGAATAAATGAACAGATAGCGTAAATTGGTCATCAAGTATTCCGCTGAATCTCAAACCCTGCCTTGCCCTGCCACCACACATACATGTTGATATCATATGAATAAGTTGACACAAATTAGATCCACTTAAAACACTAAAAAAATATATGCTAAGGTATATGTTCTTTGATGTTTCACTTCTTTACGTGGTTATTTTTTGGATAAATATATGTAAAATGACCCACATATTCAGTAATAAAAAGGCAATGGATAGAACAGAAGTGTTTTGCTTTTTTAAACTCCCAATCCTGGATCCCATTTCTCAACCCTGCCTCACTAAGTTATGTTCTTCCTTTTCTGTTAACACTGCTACTGGCTTATAGGCTTAGTTTCAACTTTAACTGTAATAAGGAAGGAAAGTGGATAAATGAGAAAGGAGATTAAACTTTTAAAATGTGTGTGTGAAAAATTCATTAAGATAGGAAAGGAAGAGGAGGAGAAAAAAGGAAAAGAAGAGTAAAACTATAGGGAAAGGAATTG
>NW_006442490.1:158663-162577 GCF_000325575.1 Pteropus alecto | reverse complement strand
CTTCCTAACAACATACATAAATCAATATGTACTTATTACATTCTAAGACTAAGACTAGATCAATTCTGGAAAATACACTTTTCCAAAGTAAGCACTTTGTTTTATGACAATGGACCAGTGACCTAAGCTTAGGGACCTTTCGCCTGTGCTGTAAAGTTGGGCTAGTGTTGAAAAAAGCATTCAAATATATTAACAGTTGAGGAGTGTTTAGAAAGTTGGGATCATTTAGGTATTTCAAATAAAACATGCTTAAGTTGAAGAGAGTGTTTTATTAAATTAAAATATTCATCCTTTAAGACATTTATTTACGCAAAATGTTTTATGACATTGAAAATGTTTGGAATTTTCTTAAAATTTAAGATTTAAAATTTTGTTTTTATATTTCAGTTTTTGACATAATAGACTTGGTTTCTGCTCAGTGTCTTGGTGGATGAGGCATGTCACAAACAATCTTCTTGTACCTGGTTTTCACCTGCTCTGGAGGATGACTGCCTCATTTCTTTGAGATGTCCCTAAGAACTCCAAAGCAAATTCTATATATACCACATAGTCTATATTTTAAGTCGGACACTCCCAAACATATCTTGTACGAATTTGGTCAAAATTCATCTGGTCTTTCATATTCAATAACAGATTAAATAGACATTTTATTTACATATTTTGGAATATGAATATTCATTGGGGAAACAACAAACTATGTCCTATTTGGAGCCAATTAATACAAGTAAAATGTGAGGAAAGATGGTATAGAAAATCAAAAAAAGGTCCTGGTGGGTGGGGATGCAGGGGAACAAAAAAGAATGAGGACTCTATACAGCCAAGGAGAGTATGAAATAAAGGCTAGAGTCTTCAAGCAGATGAATGCTTATTTAATGGGTGTAAGCAGCAGTTACTTCCATTAGGAATAAGCAAGAGCAAATAAGGCTTCAAGTGGGAAGGGAATTCTGAGAAATCTGCAGAAATTGGGCAGCTATAAATATTATTTTATGAGTAATAATGGTTTTAGCAAAGAAAATTTTAATTTTCTTCTGTAATAAATTTGTTTTCATTTGTCTTTAATTAAAACCAAAAAGAAGAGATGAGTTATTTTTCCATAATGGTATAAGTGTAATCTGGCATGAGATAGGATACCTTTTTGCGCTTTATGTGCCACGATTAGAATCCTAAGAAATGTCTGTGGAAACTGTTCCTAGGGATATTTTTTAATGAGTAGATGGCCTTAGTGTTTTATTATTTAAATATATTCCACCCTAGAAGTTACGGGCTTGCACATCAGTTTTTCTCACATCCTAACACGATTATCACATGAATGTGTAACATTGTACAGATTTTAACATGTACTCAATGTGAAGGTTATAGCAATGCAGTTTTTTATTTTGTTAATTGTATGCTATAAATAATTGATCTATTTGTATTTAGTTCATTGCATATGTTTAGCAAAATAAAGATAGCAATGACCTAAAGGTTTAACATAGCTATATAAAATCATGTTTTAGAATTTAATGAGTAATATGAGAAAATTATAATTATTTTAAAAATTAGATTATATATTGGTATTATATACAGCACAAATCTAATTTTGTTTAAAAACAGTTATGTATATACACACATATTCAGGAATTACTGAAAAGTGTTCATCTCTAGATAATAGTGATGTAAAATTCTTTTCCTTTGTGTTTTTCTATATTTTATAAATTCTATATTTTATAAATCGCAATGAACAATTTTACTTTTGCAATCAAAAACATAATAAACATGTTAGATGAAATATATCTACCTTGATCTGCTTTTTTTGTCATAGGTGAAATGGCATTTGAAGATCAGCCAAAGAGATTTTTTCAAGGCAAAACCAACGTGTTTTCTTCCGATACTACCGAACTGTCTGACATGAATGTGGGGTAGGTCTCTTGACATGAGGTTTTAAAAATGTATTGGCCACCATTTTTCATTTATTTTTTAAGTCTACTTTGGCCATTGTATATATTCAGAAGTATGGTATATTATTAAATATTTTGAGAAGTTATAAAAATAATATCCCAAATGGATACTATTAACTTTAGTTCTCTTCCCTAACATTTATGGGTAACATTTATATACGGCGGATACATTTTTAGAAGTGAGGTTTTGGCATTAGATTAAGAGGTATTAGAGAAATACATAAAAATGCAAGCTTGGTAAAAAAGTCATCTTCCCATCTTTTCTACTTTGGATTTTTGTGTGCTTTGTTAGGCTGAGCATGTTACTGAAAAGTGCCAAGAAAGCATGTTTTAACAATCAAAATGAGAAATATAGTGAATGGATTTTTATTTGTTGTTACTGTTGGTTTGTTTTACTGCTCTCGTGAAACTGTTCTTGTAACTAGTTGCTAATTCTTGGCTTCACATATTTTGTGTTCATTTGTAGACAAAGCAGAGTGCACAGAGATCTCGAGTTCTGTTATCAATAAGTGGCATTTTTTTTCTCCTAGTCTATTGTCTCTTTAGATGCTCTCGATGGAAACAACAGCAGTACAGGATCTCCTTATAATTCATTGGCTAAAATCAGCACTGTCACAAATTCTCCTGTGTCCCCCACTGATTCTGGTTCTCTGCTTATTATAGTAGATGAACCTTCAACTAAGTGATTTACCCATCCCAAGACTTTCTCACCAATGGAGAAACACACATGGGCTCATTTGCATGCTCACACTCTCTGTCTCTCTGTTTCTTTGTCTCTCTCTCTGTCTGTCTCTGTCTGTCTCTCTTTCTCACACACACACACATACACACACAAGTTGGAGCAGTAACAGAATTGTATGGTATAGTTTAGACTATTTCTTATTTATCTTGTTTTCCTAAAATTCTGTTCATATATAGAACTTGCATGTCTAATTTCTTTGTATGCCTTTAAAATTAATGTAGTAACATTTTCAAAGATGTTTGCCAAATAAGAACTATGTTGATGATACAATCATATATCTTCAAGCTGCTAATATATAGAAACATGCTGCACCTTGAATTTAAAAAAGTCAATTGAAATTTCCATTTATTTATGTGAATAAATAAGTAAATAAAATTCATAGGTTCTGATGGAATATAATTGTTCCATTAATTAACAGATAAAATGATTTTTGAAGATTATATACTGAATGACTATGCTAGTTTTTAATGACTTTTTCAGTAATTGTTAGTTTCTACTTGGTAAGGAAAAATCACCTATCCAAAGCAGTTTTTAAAACTAAGCTAAGTTATACCATACTGATCCAAGGATTGCCTATTTTACATGAGTCCTTGGATGTTTAATTTGTTGGGAAAAAAATAGGCAGGGGAAGCAAGATAAATAAAAGCTAATTGAATAGCAAGAAAATAATATGTAATAGAGACTTCACCCAATTTGTTAACCTGATTATCCCTGATCAATTTTGTATTCTAATTAAGTGAGGAAAAATGATATTGATAAATTTTGATCTTTTACATTGCTATGAGTTACCTTTTATGATCATGACTACTGATTTGATTAAACATCAAATCAATATGTTAGGGCTTTTCTACAAGAATTATGTACTTCCAATCGTTTCCTAAGGGCTATAAATGTTTGTTTAAACCCATTTTTTGTTTGAGAGTCTTAAGGTTTTTTTTTTTATAGGAAAAATCATGTGTTGAAAAATTTTAATCTAAAGTAAGTGCTTTAAGTAATTGAGGGTAGTATTAGCATTTTGAAAAATACAAATCTTTCCTCATGAAAAAAAGTTGATATTTGGTTTGAATTTCCTCACTTAATGAAATAAGGATGGTTATTTAAAATATATAAAAAGTTTTTCCTTGTCATTAGAAATAATCATCATGATGGAAATCTGATGTACATATGCCCCACATGGGGAAAAGTCTGTGGTGCCAGAATTTTTTGACAATGGCCCTGATGGAATATCGAAATGG
>NW_006442490.1:146378-158617 GCF_000325575.1 Pteropus alecto | reverse complement strand
GGGAAAAAATATATTCACCTATGAATAAATGAAACTGCATTTTTATGAGATGATTGGGATCATGATGGTCTTCTAAAATTGGGACAGGATTCTACTTAGCTAAGGACAAGTGAACTCTCAGAATTGCCTTTGTTACTCAGGTTCTTTACTTGCTGGACCTTTAGTGGGCCAATTGTGAACATATAAGGGGGACGTCATGGAATAAGATGTGATTGAAATGATGTTCCTTGCTGTAATTGTAGATCACTGACAGATAAAAAGTCCTCATGCATTATTGACACTTAGCAAAAAAAAAAAAAAGTTTTGCAATGGAAGTGAGACTACTACTTAGTTATATAAGGAACTTTTATCAATAAATCTTGGTAATCTTGACTATCTCAATATACTTTTCTCAACGCAGACAATTTCTTTCTCTTGATTCAGTTAGTTTTAGTTGTACTCTAGGATGCTACCACTCACTATAATATTCTCATATCAAGGATTTTCCATCCTTTTGCCTTTTGAGCTTGTGTATTGGGAGGATTCGTTTCTTAAATGACTTTCCATTTATTGATTTTCCAGACAAAAGTAATTCTTTTACATGATACTTTGTGGTTGATTTTTCAAAATTATGGTTAAGACTATATTTTGTCATTCTAAACATGGAATTCATAGTGAAGTACCTAGGGCTACCATAACAAAGTACTACAAACTGGTAGCCTAAAACAATAAAAATGGTTTTTCTCACAGTTCTGGAGGCTAAAAGTCTAAGATCAAGGTATTAGCAGAGTAGGTTCCTTCTGGAGGCTCTGAGTGAGAATCTATTAATGTCTCTCTCTTAGCCTCTGGTGGTTGCTGGAAATCCTTGCCTTGCTGATGTACCACTCCAGTCTCTGTCTTCGTCATCACATGGGGTTCTCCCTGTGTCTCTCTGTGTTTTCACATGGCCTTCTTATAAAGACACTGGTGATTGAATTTAGGGCCCACCCTAATCCAATATGACTTCATCTTAACTTCATTACATCTGCAAACACCCTATTTCCAGATAAGGTCACATTCCTAGTACTGGGGATTAGGACTCCAATATTATCATTTTGAGGACACAGTTCAACCTACAACAGGATAATTTTAGAATTTTTATTTTGCTTTTTTCGTTTTTCTCAAATTAGTTTTTCAAATCATCAATCTTATAATCTATCTTAAAAATGTGAGAAAAAGAGGTAACCATGTTATACATAAGTATTAGCATGTCTTATATATTATAAATATATAAATATTCCTATATATAAATATATATGTTTCTATGTGTACATGTATGCTACTTTTCACATTGTCAATGAAAGGATAAATGAAAGAAGAAATATGTTTTTCAAATACTTTAAAGTGTTATTTTTAAGCCTTAAATATGTGTTCATGTTCAATCAAGTATTCCTATTTTACTTATAACCTTACAAAAGAGCAACACTCCAAATTCATTCTAACATGAAAACTCATTGTAGTAATATAGAGTCTCATATCAGGGAAAAAATATGGTTCTTAAATTTTATAATGATTAAATCAACCAATTAAGCTTGTAATTTCAAGTATATTTAATACGTATTTAATGAATACTTTCTGTGTACAGGAAACTACACTTAAAATTGTATGACATATGAAGATGAATGAGATATCATCTCTATCTTCAAGCAGGATAAAATAAGTGCAAAGATAATAACAATACAGGGCAATCTAAGATAATATGACTATAGATACACACATGAAAGGACCTGTGTGCTATAAAAGTAGGAGAGAAAGACTATTGGAATCGTAGAATCTTAGAACTTACAGGATTTTAGAAGTCTTTTAATCTACCTCTCAATGCAAGAATCCTTTTAAGAATTCCAGACAGATTATCTTTTAGCCTTAGTTTGAAATCTTATAGTAATGAACTGATTCCCTCACACAACAGTTTCTTCTATTGTTGGACAAATCTATTAGAAAGCTCTTACATTAAAAAGGGAAGATAGGATTAGAATTTGTATCTAGATGGTCTGTTTCACTATATCTTAAGAATTAAGGCAAATCAAATAAGCTATTAAAAGCCCATGAGTTAAGATTCTAATTCTTTATTAGTCTTCAACCTTGCTTCTTGAATTATTAGTACTCTCACTATAAGATATATTTAATCTCTCTTAAATTAATTTTTAAAATTCACCTAGAAGCAACTATCTATAAATATCCGTGATGAAATGCATGTATGGTACTTTGTATATCTATGAAAAAAAAACTAATTACAGTTTTCCCGAAGTGTTTTTAAATATTTTAGATCTTAAAAGTTGAGCTTGAAAAGTCTATCATATAGGTAGACTTCGCTGTCAAATAGTTGAAATTGTGCATTTAGAAAAGGCCAGAGAACAATAAGTACTATGACAGAAAGATAGTTTTATTTCCCTTAAATTCCATGATATCTTACAGATTTCTTAAAATGGTTCTTAACCCAAGAGTAAAAAGATTGATCTTCACAAATGCCTATAATAAATAGGTGGAGGGAGTCATTTATCATATAGGAATCTTGGAAACTTGCTCAACTTTCTTAACAGTGGGAGACTTAATGACCATGATCTCTCAGTGGAAATGCATTAAATTAAGACAATTAGTAACTGAATCCTATAAATTCAACAGTAAGTTAGATGTATGAAATTAGAGATCTCTGGCATTACTGACAGCAAAGTAAATTGGTAGCATAATTGTTCATGTTAACCTTTAGGGGAGTGGCCAGACTACATTATTAGTACGAGAGACTTGATTTGTAGCTGCAGCTTTGTCACTAGCTCTGTATGACTTTGGGCAGGTCACTTCTCTCTGGGCTTCTGATTTCCAGATATTTATAAGGTCCCTTCTGTCTCTTAAATTTTATTGATTCTATAAAAATATTTGCCTTCATCTTTGATACCATGACAGTGAAAGTCATGATGGCATTAAACTTCAGAAGGCTCTAAGAAAATATTTAGGAAATTAGAGAGCTTTATACCTCATATTTTTATTCTTTCTGGCAACAAGAAACTTATTTTGTTCAGCCTCATCAGTAGTTTCCTCTCTTCTATGAATTATGCATGCTTAATGATGAAATGTGGAAAGCTAATTTCCCCTGGTTTCTTGTTTTGTGTGGATAAATGATCCTCTCAGGATTTCCATATTAATAACAAGTTCCACTGACAAAGCACTCACCATAAAATTTTCTTTCTACTGTAACTACAGCTTGAGACAAAACGAAATAAAGATATACTTGGTATGTTCGTTTCAGAGATGTGAAGGAGAGAGGGCCAAAAGCTATATCAACTATAAAAACTGTCCCAAAACACATTTGGAAATACTTGACTAGTACTAAAAAGCAGACAACCAGCAAAATAGCTTTTTATTTATCCTCGATAATTATCACATGGCTATAAGGAAAATCCTCTAACTTCAGTTTAGTTGATTTCTTGGCATGGCTCTTCTGCTTGGTAATTCTCCATTGAACACAAAGGGAAAAAGGACACATTTGAAAGTCACAAACAGCTGGTTTATGATTTTGTGCTGAAGAAGGAAATACTTTGAAATTACATTATCCAGCAGAAGAACCTAATTATACTTTCCATTTCTAGTCTCACTCTTCTGAGAGGATGGGTTTAGATTGTTTCCTTAACTAGACTTATATTAAACTCTGCAGTGGTTTACATCAAGTCCTGTTCTTAGATAATCTTTTCATAAGTGTGAGGTCTTTGTAAAGGAAGGTGCTGAGGCTAGGATGTTGGGGCCGTCAAGGGAAGTTCACTGAAACTCCCTTAAACTTGATTTGGAATACATTCTAGTGCCACATGGATTAGCAGAGATTTAATTTTTTTTTCTATATGCAAGGCTATTGAGAGTGTGGGCACAATGGTATTTGAATTTACTGTAGTAGATTCCTAGTGTGCTTTCTGGAGGAAATTTGGTGGTATGTATCAGCCTTCAAAATGTGCATATCTTTCAATATAGCAACTCTTCCAGGAATTTTTCTTAAGGGAAAATATGAGATAGGTTGAAAAGGACATTTGCTGTAATGTTATTTCTAATTGTGAAAAGCTAATGTTTTCAACAAATAATACTAGGGCAATTAAATATCCCCATGCAAATAATGAAATTGGACTCCTACCTCCCACCATATACAAGAATTAAGTCAAAATGGATCAATGACCTAAATATCAAGAGCTAAAACCATTAAACTCTCAGGAAGAAAAAAGGGTAAATCTTTATGATCTTGGATTTGGCAGTGGATTCTTAGATATAGCATGAAAAGCATGAACAACTAAAGAAACACTGATAAATTGGACTTTATCAAAATTAAGAACTTTTGTGCATCAAAAGACATTAACAAGACAGTGAAAAGACAGTCTATAAAATGAGAAAAATATTTGTAAATCATAACTGACAACTGATAAAGGTTTAAACCAGAATATATAATGAACTCCTGTAACTCAGCAACAAAAAGATAACCCAATTAAAATATAGGTAAAGGACTTTATGAATAGACATTTCTCTAAAGAAGATATACAAATGGCCAAGAAGTTCATGAAAAGATGTTCAATATCATTAGTCATTAGGGAAATGCAAATCAAAACCAAATCAAAAGAGATATTGCTTTGTACTCACTAGGATGGCTATAATCAAAAAGATAGATAATAACAAATATTGGTGAGGATATGGAGAAATAAGACTCTCGTACATTACTGGTTGGGATGTAAAATGATACAACGACTGCGGAAAACAGTTTGGCAGTCCCTCAAAATATTAAACAGAATTTTCATGTGATCCAACAATTCCACTCCTTGGAAACAAGGACTCAGAGACTGGTATGTCAGTGTTTCTTGCTGCATTGTTCACAACAGCCAAAAGTGGAAACTATCCAAGTATCCATCACCAGATAAATGGATAAAAGTATGGTATAGCCATATAATGGAATATTATTTAGCTATGAAAAGGAATGAAGTTCTGATACATGATACAACATGATGAACCTTGAAAATATATACTAAATGAAAAAGGCAGATACAAAGGGACACATACCGTTTGACTCCACTTATATGAGATATTTAGAATAGAAAAATTTATAGAGACGGAAAGTAGATTACAGGTTACCAGGTTCTGGTAGAAAGAGGAAGGAGTTCTAGAGTTTCTTTGTGGAATGATGAAAACGTTTTGGAAATAGATCATTGGAAGGTTGTGTAACATTGTGAATACAATCAATGCCATTGGATTATATACTTAAAATGGCTAAAATGCAAGTTTTATGTAAAAAAAAAACAACAAAACTAGTATCTAACACTAAAGGATCAAGTAAGGAAACATTTATCAGGGTTTTTTATAAAATGTGAAAAGTAAGTGTCCTGAAGAATTAAAGAAGGGGGAAGTCCCAGGCAGTCTATGGTCAAATAAGTTTGGGAAACCCAGTTAAACTTGTTTCTTTAACTTTGTGAAAGCCAAAGAAAGGGAATATAGTATGAAACATTTTAAAACAGTTTAACCTAAGTTCTGTTTTTTGAGGATCATCTTATGGGATTGCTGTTATGTAGAATACCCTTTGAGAACTATTGAGTTAAACAAATTACAGTACATTCATTCCATGGAAATCTCTGCACCTATTAAGAATGATGACATGGTCATATATCCCTGGACATTAAACATCCTTCCATGTCAAGTGATAGACTGTTAAAAAAAAAAAAAACAGTGTTATTAATGGGATCTCATTTCGGTTTTTAAAAAGTATTTGCATATATTTTATATGGATAAATAACAGAAAAAAAATCTGTAAAGCTATATATCAAAATGTTTTAAGTCTCTGGGAGGTGAGAAGATGAATGATTTTGTTTTCATTTGCTTTTCCCTTTGCTTCTCTGTGTTTTCAGGTTTTTCCACATGGAATATCTGTTACTTGTATAATACACAAATAATAGAAGTCAAAATAAATATGTTTTAGAAACATAATGTGTGAGAGAATCAGGACTATCTTACCTCTATTGGACTGTTCACTTCTTTTTGAACTTTCACTGAAGGAGAATCAGAGTCTTTTGACTACTAGAAAGTTCTATTCATTCAAAAATTCTTCCTGATATTGAACTAAAATCCACCTTCTATCCTTTGCTCCTAATCTGTCATAGGGAATGCCACAAAATAAGCAAAATCCATCTCCTCTCCCATAGATATAAACTTTCAGATATTTGGCAATAGCTACCATGTCCCCACAAATCTTTCTTCCTCTAGATTTCCATTCGAGGCTTTTTTCTATGAGATGGTTTCCAGACCTTATTATGATCCTGGCCATTGGCCTCTGAACATTTTCTAGTTTGTCAATATCCTTCAAGTGTGGCACCCAGAAATGACCACAACACTCCACACTGATTATCAGTTCCTTAAAAAAAAAGTCATATTATTAGATTCCTCTGATTAAAAAAGTAATTTCAGAATACTTCCCAGTTCAGTGTGACTATACTCTGAATCTTATCCTAAGATTATATATGAGAGATTCTCAATTATATATTTCCCCCATCTTTTAATTACGAAAGCTATATAGGTGAATAAAATATTCCAGAGCAGTTCCTCATCCAATCTCCTGTGTTTATTAAAATTTCAGTAGAACTTGTTACCAAACACTTAAAGAATGAGAGAGCTTCAATTTTGATGGGGAAGGCAAGGGATTCTCTGCAGTCTGTCCAAGGATTCTGAAGACCTTCTTGTCCTTTACCACTTTATAATTTTAGTCCAAGTCATTGGTACCACTTTTTAGACAAAGTCAAGCTGTATCCAAACTAATTGGCCTCTCTATTGCAAGGCACTTCACAATATGATGGTGACCAGCTGAGTTTCATGGTGATGTAGAATATAATTTCTTGTCCTTGATCTGATCCCAGTTCTCCTAATAAGTCCTTTGTCTTTTATTCTTTTTGCCACTCCTCCCACATGGTAGGCACTATTTTAAAAAGCTTGGTAAACTGTGTATACCAGCTCCATTATAGCATCAAACCCAGTGACTTCTACCATGCATATATGCCTCTGTGCTTAGTTTTTAAGAGAGTAGTTTTCTGATTGTAGGGACCGCATCTTGGTACACCGTTTACACAGGATACTTAATACTTATACTTGCTAAGCAGAAATAACTTTAAATCTTCAACTTTTGAAGAGTTTTCTACTTATGCTAGTTTTTAAATCAACTTTATTGAGATATAATTTACATATTTATTATAAATGGCACCCATTTTGAGCTTGCAATCAAGATATAGACTGTTTCCATTACCACAGAAAATGTCCTCTGCTTCTTTGTAGTTAATCTTTGTCCACCCCTACCGCTGGCTCCAGGTTACACTGATCTCCTTTTCTTCATCACTATTGATTAAATTTCTCTTTTATAGAATTTCACATATATCATCATACAATATGTACTCTTGTATCTGGTTGCTTTTGCTTAGAATGTCCTTGAGATCCATCTATGCTGCTTCCTGCATCAGTAGTTCATTACTTTTTATTGCTGAGCTGTATTTCATTGTCTGTATATTGCACAATTGTTTATCCATTCACCTGTTATTGGACATTTGGGTTTACAGCTGGGGGCTATTATTAATAAAGCTGCTATGAATATGTCTGTTTAAGCTTTTGTGCAGACATATGTTTTCATTTTTTTGAATAAATACCTAGTAGAATTGCTATATTATATGGTAAGTACATGTTTAACTTTATAAGAAATTTCCAGCCTGTTTTCTAAAGTGATTTTACCATTTTATATTCCCACTAGCAATGCATATTCATTTATATAGTTCACATATATAGTTCATTTAAACAATGTTTTGATTTTGTGATCCTAATTTTCAAAAGGATTTGTATTAAATGTAGCTTGAGATAAGAAAGCCATCAATGAGGATGAGGAAATATGTTTAAATGTGTTTTTTTTATCAAAAATGTTCATTAGATTATATTTGTTTTCAAAGAATTGACTTTTTATATCTTGGGTTTTGGTATTTGGTCAAATGCAATTATTCATTACTGTTTAAAATGATTGGATAAAGTGCATACTTCCTTCAAAAGATAATCCTATTTGAGAAAATAAACTGACCTGACTTTTTCCAGAGGCTCCTAAAATTCTTAGAAATAGCTTCATATGACTTCTCATTTCTTTTAGTTAATTTCAAGATAAACTCATAGATAAATCATACTCAGTTAAAGAAAAGCTATGTGTATGTGCTCTCCCAAACTCCCTCACTTACTGGCAGGAGAAGAGTCTGACTTCATTCATACATATTTGTCAGTGTCCTGTTGGTTAGATGTTGTGGGTACCTGGAAAGTTTTGAAGCATGGTATTAGTCTTCGGATCTTGGTGACAAGAAAGAAATTTTAAAAAACAAAACGGTGCATGTACTTGGTCTATTTCATCATACCCAAGATCCAAGAGTTTATAGAGCACATGTTACCAAGCAACAAGCTTTGCTAATGTCACTTTACCAAATGAGAACTCCAGTGTAAATGCCAGCGTGTCTGAGTCTGGGACACTTCAAATGTCGGGCATGAGAAGGAAGCCATTTGTGTACTAGAAAATGTGGTGTCACATTCACCAGGCTATTAACTAAAGGATTCTGATGTCTGCTTTCCTTGGGGTAGTAGGCTCACATTTGGGAATTTCTATCCCATCATAGATGGTCTGCACCAAATATTCAATACTGTTTTCCTCTGTAACATAGGACCCACGTAACATATCACATTGTGGGCTATGTGAGATCATTAGGCAATGCCTGCTCTGCACCAGACACGCTGGCACTTACACTAGATATTTTTGTTTCCATGAGAACCTTTTCTTATTCTCCAATTTTCTCTAAGCCATTAAAATATCATTATTTACTTTATACAGGGTTCATCTTCCTTTTATAACTCAAATATCTGAAGACTGCACCGGTACTCACATTCCAGGGTTACTACATTATATTGAACTTTTCTTGATTGTAAGCCTTTCAAGGAACCTGGGTTCCTCTGTGTGACTTGTGTAATTCTCATTATTCAATGGTTACTGAAACCAGGGAAAGACATATCTCTGGCTCAAATTCTTTGATTAAGTGGTTCAAAGTCCCATATCATTTCCTGTGAATAAAAATGGCTTTTTTTTAAAAAACAAAGCATACTTCTCATGAAGTTGAATAGCAGTAGTATGCTTTGAGAGACTAAACAGGTTAACAGAACCTAGGCACTGTCTCGCTACTGATGTATTATTTGTTGTATTTATATTCTGCTTCTTTCCCCAAAGAACTTGAATTAGAGATAACTGAAGTTGAAGTTTGCCTTTCGTTTCTTCACACCTTGCTTTCTGCTGCCTCTTTTCCTCTAGCTGCCCAAGTGCCAGCCCTCCCTTCCCCCACTAAAATCTGCCCAGGTCTGCTCTTTTCCAAAAGGATCCAGGGCTGGTGCTCCAAAGGTACATTTTCTTTCCCTCTTCTAATCAAATCTCCCATCCTAGCAAGTCTAAAATCAATTTGAACATTCTGATTAAAGTTCTTCATAGGAAAATTAAAGTGACAAATAAATTTAACTCTGGGGGGTATTTTATTTTAAAGCAACAATTTAGTTCTAATCTCAGTTGTCGGAATTTGGGGCGGTAGTGGTCGGAGGATGATGTAGCTGGGAGCTTCTGTCTCCTTTCTGTCCCCCAAGAAGGACATGAAGTGGGTAGAAGCCATGGGCCTTTCTCTCCTATGTCCCCATTATTGTCCACATTTATTTAGGAGGAAACAGAGCCTTGGGAAAGTTAACCACTTGCTCAAGTTTCCTACTAAAAAAGGGGAACAATACATAGAGTTATAGTGAAGATAAAATTATCTGCTGCATTTAAAATGCTAAGCTACCTGAGAGAAATAAGCACACAATTTTAAAAGTGTTGTTTTTCTTATTTACAAACTGATTGCTGAAAGGAAAAGAAGAGGCCAGTTATAGGTATCCTCAAGTCTCCCTTCAAAGACCTTCATGGTATGCGATACTGGGTTTCCATTTATGCAGGTGTTATAAAGCTTCCCTTAAAATAAGTTTAAGTAGAGTGACGTCAGAAACATAGTGGAGTGAGAGATGTCCCCAGACTTCTCCCTTTGAAACAACGATGAGCTGAACATCTAAAACTCAACAAAACACCCAAACTGCACACCAGCACGTCTGAGCGTGGGATCTGCGCCTAAGAGCCACCACAGGTCAGAACCTTGGGTGTCAGGCGGTGGACTGGGAGAAATAAAGAAGCTGCCTCTCCAGCCACCAGAGCTCCATGCAGGAGGAGGGGGAGGGGAGAAGGAGCGGCGAGTTCCCTGAACAGCTCTGCCTGGGAAAGCTGTGAGCTCTCTGCTGCCGGCCAGGGCAGGGCCCAGTCATCAGGGCAGAAGGCAGAGAAGCGGGATGGCAGAAAAACAACAGCTGATTTTTACTGGCCCTGGTTGCAAAACCGAGACAGAGCCACAGCCCTCATCCCCAAAACTAGAGGGCCCCTCCCCCGACACCCTCCAAGACCGAACACGAGGAACCCTAGGGGAATCTGAGCAAACGCTACCGAAACTATCGCTAACACCAACAGGAACTGAAACTGAGGGTAGCAAGCATGATTAAATGCAAGAAATTTAAAAAGCGTTATTAAGACTTTATATAAAGCAGGGATCCAAGAAGCTTAGACGCCACCTACTGGAAACCAGAAGAAAAGCACCTTCTTTGCAGCAGGCTAAACAGAGACCTTTATATAAGATATCTTCTTTCTGGAAAAACAGCAGAATACACTTCCATTAATGCCCAGGCTCAGAAATAGTCCATTAAACACCATGAATAACCAAGGTGACAAGACATCTCAGAAATAAAGAGAAAAGCTGAAAAACATAGAAATATGTGACTTAAATGACAGAGAATTCGGGATGGTACTTCTGGAAAAACTCAGTGAAATCCAAAACGACTCAAATCAACGATTTCAGGAAGTGAGAACTACAAGGAGAATGAGCTTTAGCAAAGAGATTGAAACCCTCAAAAGGAACCAAATAGAATTTCTGGAGATGAAGAACACACTGAACAAGAAGAAAAATGAAATAGCAAGTGGAAAATAGAGTCGACCAAATGGAGGAAAGGAACAGTGATATCGAAGACAGAAATCTTCAGGAGACACATCTCAGTTCCAAAGACAAATATAGACTCAAAGTGAAAGGGTGGAAAATGATATTTCATGCAAATGGCATTCAGAGAAAAGTGGGAGTAGCGGTACTAATATCAGATAAATAGACTTCAAAATAAAAACGTAAAGAAAGATACTGAGGGACACTTCATAATGATGAAAGGAATCATACAGCAAGAAATCATAACACATATTAATATCTATGCTTCCAATCAGGGAGCCCTGAAATATATAAAGCATTACTAACAGAGCTAAAGGGAGAAACAGACCACAACGCTATTGTATAGTAGGGGATCTAAATACCCACTGTCAGATAGGGACAGATCATCTAAACAGAAAATCAATAAAGGAATAACATCCTTAAATGACACATTACAACAACAGGACATAATTGACATTTACAGAGCCTTTCATACCAAAACAGCTACTTATACATTCTTCTCTAGTGCACGCAGAACATTCTCAAGGATTGACCATATACTGGGACACAGATATCGCCTCAAAATATAAGAGGGTTGAAATCATACCAACCATATTCTCTGGTTATAATCCTTTGAAGCTGGAGATCAATTGTAAAAAGAAAGGGGGAAGAACCACAAATATATAGAGATTAAACAACATGCTACTAAAGAATGACTGGATCAAAAAAGAAATAAAAAGAGAGATCAAGAGATACATAGAAATGAATGATAATGACAGTACGACATATCAAAACTTTAAGGATACAACATGGCAAAAGCAGTCATTAGAAGAAAGTTCATACCATTACAGGCCTATCTCCAAAAACAAGAACGAGCCCAAATAACCTAACGCTTCATCTTAAAAACTGGAAAAAGAAGAACAAATGAAGCCTAAAGTCAGCAGAAGGAAAGAAATGATCAAAATTAGAGCAAAATTAAATGAAACTGTAAACAACAACAACAGCAAGAAAAACAATAGAAAAAAATAAATGCAACAAAGAGCTGGTTCTTTGAGAAGGTTAATAAAATTGGCAAACCACTGGCTAGACTAACTAAAGAAAAAAGAGAAAGGACACAAATAAACAAAATCAGGGATGAAAGAGAAGAAATGATGACAAGACACCACAGAAATACGA
>NW_006442490.1:142287-144352 GCF_000325575.1 Pteropus alecto | reverse complement strand
CTCAAAAAGCAAGAAATGAATAGAACAAACTCATAGACATGGACAATAGACTAGTGGTTACCAGAGGGTATGGGGGAAGGAGGAGGAGGGAGGTAGAAGGGTAAAAGGGGTCAAATATATGGTGACAGAAAGAAATAACTATGTGAATCATGCTAAGTGAAATAAGCCAGACAGAATAAGTAGAAAACCACATGTTATCGCTTATATGTGGGATATAAATCTAAAAGCAAGAAACGAATAGAACAAACTCATAGACATGGACAATAGACTAGTGGTTACCAGAGGGTATGGGGGAAGGAGGAGGAGGGAGGTAGAAGGGTAAAAGGGGTCAAATATATGGTGACAGAAAGAAATCTAACTATGTGAAGTGAACACACAATGCAATATATATGTGCCTTATTGTTAAATTGTACACCTAAAACACTGGATTTCGTTAACCAGTGTCACCATAGAAAATATATATTGAAGGAGAAATAAAGACTTTCTCTGACAAAAAAATAAATAAAAGAAAATAAGTTTAAGTAGGGAAGGGTAAGGTGATTTAAGGAAATCATTAGGTATCAAATATCAGATTATATGCGCATATGACAAACATGGTGATGATATAAGTGAATGCCTACTTCAGTGATTTCTCATTGCTAGAATAAGTCCAAACTCCATAATGAAGCGGCCACTGTATTTTATATAGCACTGTACAATATTAGTATTTTTAATAATATCCCCCCACTCCCAGCACTCCTGATCCCCTTTAACCTGCTCTACTTTTTCTTTTTATTATAAGACTTATCGCCTTCTAACATTTTGTATAATTTTCTTATTATTTTTATTGTTTGTTTCTCTTTGCTAGAATGTAAGCTTCCACAGTGCAGGAATTTTTGTTGTTGTTGTTCTTTTTGTTCACTAAGTGAACAAAGTGCCTAAAATAGTACCTGGTCTATTGTAGGTCATCACTAAATATTTGGTGCCTAACTGAATGAATGACCGTGACATTCACAATCCTTCACAATCTGGTCCCATTTTCTTTTCCATCTTCACCTCTTGTCATTCTCTCCATTCTGTGTCACTGATGCTAGCAGTTTCCCATGCATACCATTTGTTCCCCCATATCTGTGCATTTACTCATAATCTTTCCCCTGCTCTGAATAAATAATCATGGATCTATGCAAAGATTTAGTTGTAAGAATGTTCTTCAGTCTGGGTTTGTACCAGTGAAAAAATTGAAATAGCCTTAATATCCATCAATAAGAGTAAGTTAGAAAAATCATGGTAACTCTCATTTGATGGAGGGCATTTGGCACTTTCAAAATTACAAATGCACATAGGCTTTGAACCAGCAATTCAGCTTTTAGGAGTTTATCCCACAGATAAACTTGCTCATGTGCCAAATGAATATGTGTTGATGAGTCACTGCAGTGCTTTAGTCACTCCTATTAGACACAGCAGTGACAGAACTCATTAAATTATTATGTACAGCTATATTTATTGACGTGGGAAGATCATAATAGCTAACATTAATTCAACTTGCTATGTGTCAGGCACTGTGATAAGTGTTTTTATATATTTTTATCTTATTTAATCCTCATAACAGCCTTGTGAGGTAGTTACTTAAAATAGTCCTCATTTTACACAAGAGAAAATGGACTCAGGGAAGTTAATTTACTTACCCAGGGTCAGACAACTAATACAGCAAAGCTAAGGTGTCTGAAATTATTATGACAAAAAAGTATGTATACTACAACCCATTTTTGTAAGAAAAAAATACATATAGATATACAAATGTATATATGTGCATATAAAAAGATTGTAAAGGAATACATCAAAACATTAACAGTTGGATGGTGTGGTTGTGGGTGGTTTTTATTTTCTTTGCTTATTATTTTCTGACTTTTCAATTTCGAAGCTGACTTAGAAGGAGGAAGTGAAGCCAGCAGGCATGAATTACTTGTGTAATTTTAAAGATGACTAAATTTTAAAAGTTCAGTGGTAGTGTAGAACAATGACACAGAGGGAAATGTTTTTAGGCTAAGATGAAAAAAACTAGCGGAGAGGAAGATCCCAGAGGGAA
>NW_006442490.1:139435-142058 GCF_000325575.1 Pteropus alecto | reverse complement strand
AGTGAATCTTAGTTTCAAGGGCACAGGTAGAAGAGGCAATCTTGAGGAGTAAGTTATCTTGTTCCTATGAGGCTGATGGGTGGGGAATGAGCAGGCACAGGCAAACAATGCAGTGAAGCAGGAAAGGGCAAAATAAAGAAGCAAGAATTGAGGGAGCTCCTGTTTGATTACCTGTGTCCTGTCCTTGAATTCCAAAACTAGGCCCTGTACTGAAGGATTGGGGTGAGGGTGGGGAGAGAATTTGGAACAGTTGCTAAGAGAAATTCAATACAGATATATAAAAGGATTGCTTCTCAGCCCTTGGGTCCCCCGCTGAGGCTAGCTGGCCTGGCTTTGTAGCAGAGCCAGTTAGTTTCATGACCTTCTCCAGCAATAGTTAGCAGCCTGGTAGTTGGGGGTGAGGAGAATGGATAGTGGGTTTTTCACAGGGCTGGAGATTGGCAGAGCAGGTGCTGCAGAAGGTCACAGGGGAGTAAGTCCATGGGTCAACACTAGCATGGTAAAATGGCTGATCATGAGGCTGACTTGAAAGGAGGAAAGGAAACTAGCTGGCTATAGATGACTTTTGGGGGGAAGGACAGGCTGGTGGCTACAGGGCCCAGAGAGTGGTAGAGGGAGGCCCATAGGAAGCTGAAGTCAGAGGGGTATTTCTTGGTATGTTGAAGCTGTCCCCTGGAAGTAAATGGAAAGGAGAAGCAAGGAAACCATGCATGATAAAACGGCAAAGACAGCATTAAAATAACTTACCTGATGGAGGGCAATTTGGCAATATCTATTATGATTACAAATGTACGTTCCCTTTCATCAAGCAATTCAGCTTTGAGGAGTTTCTCCTTCAGATACACTTACTTGCTTTTGTGCAAGATGAATGTGTAAGGTGAGACAATGCAGCATTATCTGTAATGGCAACAGATTAGAAACAGCCTAAAAGTCCATCAATAGTGATCTGATTAAAGTATGGCTCAAAAATGGAATGCTAGGTAGCTGGAAAAAAGGAGGAAGTTCTTCATGTGCTGATATGGAGTAATCCCCAAAATATTTTGTTAACTGAAAGAAGCAAGGTGCTTACCATCAGTGTGACTAGTTTGCAATTTACTTGCTAACTTATGCATTAAACATCTCCGGGAGGATACATAAAAAACTGCTAATATTGGTTGTCACTGAGGAGGGAGAGATATTGGCTAGGTGACAGGGAATGGCAGGTGACTTTTCACTTGTCCTTTTGTTTTGTACCTTTTTTTTACTTTATGAAAGTATAATTCACAAATAAAAATTGTATATATTTAATGTGTACAGCACGACATGCCTTTTAAACTTTGAGCCATACGAATACATTACTTACTTAATGAAGGAACTAAAACATTATGTATATTACACATATATGTATATATAATTTGAATCTCTTTTATAAATATGAAATCATAAAACGAAAGCACAACAAAAATTCCCATCATGATTTGTTTCAAACCAGTCAATTTGCCGGGGTGATGGGTAAGAATTTGGATGAAATGCAATTAACCATGGGTATATGGGGGTTCATTTTCACTTGAAACATGAAATTGCCATTTTAGTAGGTCAAAATGGTTGCATTTTGGCGATTTCACATGGTTTAAGCTAATGCCCTTCTTATTATTTTATGTAAATTTTACATAATATAAACGTTTCTAAAGAAAGGAAAAAAAATGAGCTCCCACCAGGGCCTTGCTAGGAATATTTGTGTACTTTTTCATCCTGGCTCTTGTATCTCGTAATTGAGTGGAAATTCCCGTTCCCCAATTGACTTCTCAAACAGCAGTACTGCCTCACTGATTTCCCTTTATTATGGGACCCAGTACTGTTCTCAGGAATTTTCCTATTAACAACAATCTCTCCCCATCCTGTTGTGTGTTAATTGGGTACTACCTTATCCTTACTGCTGGTAAAGCCCATTCTGTCCTTGAAAAATCACTTCTTTAGTTTCTTATGATCACTTGATGTTCTCTTCCTACCTCACAATCTATTATTAGCAGTCCTAACTAATTTGGGGTCATGCCTTTATTCCAGTTACTTATTAATCAATCTGGGGGCTGATGTCTTTGGTACATTCAGTGTACAGCACCACAAAGTTCATCCCAAGCCATCAGTAGGCACACCTGTGTTCAACCTTTCAGCCAAGTTGCTTTGCTTATGTCTGCACTTCTTATGTTACCTTAGAGGCTATGGTGACTTTGGCCTGGCCACCAACACCTGTTTACCCATGCCTTGTTGTCTATCCTCAGGAAGCAGGTGCCTTCCTCTCACTGTCTACAGGCCTAGGCATCATCTCTATCCCATAGTCTATTGTTCAGATCTGTTTGCATTTCTCACTAGCACTCCAAACATTAAAGTTCTCCCAACTTTAAGCTTCCCCTTTACCACCTCTGTAAAGTGCCTCCTCTGACCCTATTCTCCTGGGAAGTCTGAATTTAGCATACCTCCTATGTGCTCTCACAGCATACTTTATCACACTGAATTGTACTGGCCTCTTTATTTGTGCCACCCACCCCAGGCTATGAACCCTTGGATTAAGGACAGAGACCATGTCTTCTCCCTTGAATATCTCACAACTAGCATGGCACTGGGGACATGGTTAAATCTTCAAAAT
>NW_006442490.1:122092-139353 GCF_000325575.1 Pteropus alecto | reverse complement strand
TATTATTTCAAATACTTTCAATTTACAGAAAATTCTATACAAAAATAGCAAAAAGAACATTAACATATGCTTTATCAACATTCATCTGTTAGCATCTTGTTACACTTCTCTCTTTCTCTCTCCACACACACACTTTTTTTCCTGAAACACTTGAAGTTTCAGGCATCATTTCCCTTTGCCTTTTGATAGTTTAAGGTGTGTTTCCTAACAAAGACTTTCTCTTTTATAAACAATAAAACTAGCAAATTCAAAAACAATAACATCAATATAGTCATACTATTATATAATATACAGGTCATATTCAAATTTTGTGAATTGTCCCAACCAGGAATGTCTTTCATAGTTATTTTTTTTTTCTGGTCCAGGATCACACATTGATTGTATTTAGTTGTCATCTCTCTTAATTCTCTGAAGTCTCCTTAAATCTGGAACAGTCCTCAACCTTTCTTTGTCTTTCATGACATCAACATTTTAGAAGAGTACATGCCGGTTATTTTGTAGAATTTCCCTCAGTTTGAGTTTGGCAAATTTGAGTTTGAGTGTCCTCATGATGGGAGGTTATGCATTTCTGGCAGGAGTGAAATATGTAAAGGCACGTGATAATTGTTGGTGATGTTAACTTTGATTACTTAGTTAAGATGATGTCTGCCAGATCTTTCCACTGTAAAGATACTATTTTTCATTTTGTACTTAATAACTAATGTATGGGAAGATACTTCGAGACTATGTAAATAATATGTTTCTCATAAAACTTTCACTCACTAGTTTTAGGATCCATTTATGACTCTTGCCTGAATCAATTATTACTATGGTGGTTGCTGAATAGCATATTTTCAAAATAATACATATGTATTGATTAAATGAACTGCTCATTTGTCCTACAGAAGGGCTGCCTCCTTCACTAGCAGAGCAGTCTCTGGTTGGCTGCAAGAGTGGTGTCTAGGCAGAGACAAGCTGGCAGCTTGGCTCTAAAGCACAATGATAATTTGCAATGCTTGAAAACCTTAGATGAGGTCGGTTCTCCTGCAAGCCCAGCTGGCCTTTATCAGAGCTCAAAATGGAATCCATGGCTTCCCCAAGATAATCTCCATGCTGAAGGATAGCAGCAGCAGCTGTTCGCTCAGCAGGCCCCATGTCTGGCCTGCTCTTACTGTTTTCCATCGAATTTGAGGGCAGAGGGGGTAACGAAAGTGGGACACTCTTGCCTTCTATTTTGACTTATTTGAAAAACATAAAGTGGAATTCAGTATTCCACACAAGCTCCTTTGCCATTCTGGAGACCCACATTTTAAGACATTGGCTCAAGGCATCACTTTTATGTGGATTCATGTACAGAAAAGGAAGGGCACCATGACTACATGGAAGGTAGAGGGAAGTACACAGTGGGGTTATTTCTGTTTGAGAGCTATATTAGTTTCCTAGGTTCTGCCATAACAAATTACCACCAACTGGGTGGCTTAAAACAAAAGAAATTTATTCTGTCACAGTTCCAGAAGCTAGGAGTTTGACATCAAGGTGTAGCAGGACCATGTTCCTCCAGATGTCTCTAGGGGAAGATCTTTCTTGCCTCTTCCAGCCCCAGGTTTTCCTTGGTTTGTGGTTGCATAACTCCAATCTCTGCCTTCATCTTTACATGGCCTTTCCCCCTCTGCATATGTATGTGTACTCCTTATGTTTGTGTCCGTGTCCAAATTTCCCTCTTATAAGAACATCAGTCATATTGGATTAGGACCCACCCTAATGACCTCATCTTAACCTATTTCCAAATAAGATGACATTCAAGGTACCTGGGGCTAGGACTTCAACATATTTATTTGGGGGACCCGATTCAACCTATAACAAGAACTATATCTGAAATCCAGCTCATTAGAGAACACAGAGCGGGGTGCCATTTGCTATAGTACTTCAGCCCAGTGTAACAGAGCCCTCTGGCCCTCCTGCTCACTCCCATCTCGGTTGTCTTGCCAATATGTAAAGAAGGAAAATGAAGTAGGCAGATCATGCTCATCTCCCTTGGAATAGACTTTGGACATCATTTTCAAATGATCACAAGGTATTCGTGTAACCATTGCATAGCGGAACATAATAGAGAACAATCCACAGTCTGTAAGGCTCTGGCCCCTGTATTCCTCACAGAATTTTCATAATTATGATATAAATAGATTTGTCACTATTTGACAGATGGGGAGCATGAGAGCCAGAGAGGTGAAATGATTTCCCACAGGTCACACACCTACTGACAGGAAGTTCCGTGCAGAGCAGATTCATGTCTGTGAAGCATAGAACCTAGACCTGTGGTAGGCGCTCAGTAAATTTTTGTTGGCTGAATGAGTAAATGAATGACTAAATCTGGGACTACTGTAGCTCTGGTCTTCATTTCATGATCCATTACTCTTTCCACTGTACCTTACAAATGACTGTAGACTGAGGTATGGTCTCAAGACAATGACTGGAGTATAGATGTGAGCGGGTTGATTTCAGATTCTTTTGCTATATTTGATAACCTTCTGAATTCTGTGGTAATGAGCACATCAGTCTGTAAGTGATTTTTTTCCTGCTGTACATCTGATAAATTGACTAAGAAACCATTTTGTCAAAGTACTTAAACCATTGACTTTAGTTTTACTTGAGCTACATAATATTTGTCTAAAATTATATTTGTATGAAAAACAGGCCTTATCACATGGACAGTGTTATTATAACAGTGTAGCAAGGAAGTAATGAATTCAGCATGTTACCTTCCTATATTTGAAATGGAATATTGATGTTCTCTTATGCCCATTTCTGGGTCTTCATCAACATCACTGAGGCAGCCAAGAAAGCTCCAGTTAGCCTAGCCAACAAGGACTTACAACATGCTGATTGCCCAGCCCTCTGCTAGGTACTGTGGCAAAAAGAACAGAAAGAAGCTCTCTCAAGGAGCTTACAGTCTAGTGAGTGATGTGGCATTCACAGGGGAAACAGTGGACAAAGAGAAGGGTAACATTTGCTAAGCACCTGTTAGGTGCCAGACACTTTACAAACCGTGTAAGGCAGGTATTACTCCCGTTTCACATATGAGCAAACTGAAGAGCAGAAACGTTAAGACAACTTGCCTAAGATCACATAGCTAGTAAGTGGTAGAACTAGGATTTGAACACAGGGCCCTGCAACTCAAAATTAGAGAATATGAGAGCTTACAGTCAAGTGCTTGGTTGCATGGGCTAGATGAGATGTACTGAAGAAATTTCAGTGAGATGCATGGAATCTACAAAGGCCAAGATGGGGCCTCTGGGTGATAGTGTCAGGAAGCTGACAGCCTGTGACAGTGCTTCCATCCCAAATTCCTTTATAACCTGTCTGTTACAACTGTCTGTTCTCACTGAAGGGCTTAGGCCCTGTCTGCTCTTCTGATGTATTTGGGGAGGTGGGGAGGGGAAGTTGGTACACATTTTCACATGCAATGCAAACTTCCTCCCTCTCTGAAGCTAGCTGAATTATTTTTCCAAGTGCCTGATCTTCTGGGGCAATTTCTCCATGTTTCTCAACCCCAGAAGCACAGCTCCCTCTGAGCTGAAAGGAGCCTCTCTGCTTCATGCAGTAGCCTGGTGCCTCTTATTTCAGAACCACAAGACCCCACACCCTCCTGTCCTGCCCTTTCCCTCCTTCCTACCCTTATGCTTCTATTCAATCTAAGGCATGAAAGGAATTTAACATGTTTTTCCTTTTTTCCTTAACAGTGAGAAGAACTGCTTTAGTCAGATATAGAACCTTCCCAGTCTGCTCAAGGCATTACCAATCAAGTATCTCCATTCAAAACAGCAGATCTGTAGAATAAAGTAAAAGGAGAGCACATGCATTCTCTTTTTTTCCCCAATGAAGAAATTAAGAGGGAAAAGGAAAACTTCCTTCTTAAGTCTGTAGTTCATTTCATAGCATTATGGTATGTTGGGTTAGGAAGGTGGGAGTAGGGTTCTCTCAAAGGAAAATAATTGGATAAATAAAGGGTTTTGTGGGGCACTTAAAAGTAATTCAGGATGGTGCTTGAGACTTTTTTTTTAACTTTTTATTTTAAAATAATTATAGATTTATAGGAAGTAGCCCTTCGCCCAGTCTCCCCCAATGACTACATCGCACATAATTATAGTAGCATATAGAGGCCAGAAAACTGACATAGGTACAATGTGTGTATATAGTTCTATGCCATTTTATTACATATATAGATTCGTGGAACCACCACCATACTCACGATTCAAAACTATTCCATCACTACAAAGATCTCCCTGGTGTATCCCTCCCTTTATAGTTACACCTATCCCACACCCTCCCACCATCCCTAACCTCTGGTAACCATTAATTTTTTCTCCATCTCTATAATTTTGTACTTTAAAAAGTCGAGTTACCTTAAAAAAATGGATTGGAACCTCTAGTTTTCACAGAATCTCAGGCTCAAAGGAGTAAATTGCCCAACCCAATCTCCTGGCCCTGCCCAAATTCCCTCTACAACATCTCTTGTAAGTGTCCATCTAGCCCCTACCACAAACCAGAACCTTCTCCAGAATTTTAGGAGTGTTGAGGTATTTGACATAAAAAAATTTAGGGTAAGGACATTGTTTTCTTCCATACATGTATTCAATAATTAGGAAAAAAACTCTTACCTTTATATTGAATATTATAAAATGCCCTCTCACATGTTGATTTTCCCACCACGCATTGTTCTGTCCCAAACAAGTATCTCCCTTTTCCATTCCATTTACCTAATGAGAGGGATGAGAAACCTGGAAGGCTCACAGAAAATTCCAGAAATTCCTTCCTTAACTATAAATAGTCTGGCCTTCAGCATTTGGGGACTTTCAAATGTAAGTGATTCATGTGTGGTATTTACTTCCTTAGCTGATTGTGACTGTGTTATCTACATATCTGCAAGGGTCATTCCTTGAGATAATCTGAACTGGAGCCCAACTCCCAGGACTCCCTTGTGGGTAAGAGAGCTTTGACAGGGCACTTTGCAGCCCAGAACATTAGAAAATAATGAATCAAAGTCATGCTCAGACCAGAAGGGGCTAGCAGAAGTGAAGCCATGTGGGGTTTCATGGCAAGAATTAATTTGGATCCCCCATTTTTTCTCCCCTGGACTGCTTTGAAATCTTTCCACTTTGCATGAAATTAACTGGCTCTTCACAAAGAGCACCGTACTCTCCTCAACTGGACAGCAGCACATACACAAATCCAGACTCAGACCCAATGGGGTATGTCCTTTAGAAGAAATGAATTCAAACTAATGGTTCCCTCCACAGCCAGCCCCAGAGGCAGAGGTGGGGCAGGTATCTGACTTTGCCCAAGAGACACTGCAGTCTAATGCTTGTCCTCTTTCTACTTGAAGTCGGTGCAATAGTGTCCCAGCTTCCTACTTTCTGAGTAGGGGTCCCTGCCTTCCAGAATACACATCACTTCCCCTTAGGTGACAGAGAATAATGAGCAGTGAGGGAGGGAAAAGGAGAATGCAGCTAGCTATGTGACCCAATCCAAGTGACATTGCTGAGTCCACATCACAGCTTACAACCCACAGCCTTCAATATGCATGATGAATGCAGCTACTCATGTCTCAGCGTTTCCTCCCTCACCAAATAACCCACAGGTGTAATTTGTAATTTCCAAAGTGAAAAGATATTTTCAACTGATATAATAATCCTGAGATGTTATCAGCTGTCTTGTGTTTTTTAGGGGATAATTTTGTGGCTACTCTTGTACTTTTTCTTCAACCTATGGTAAGTGGAAAGAAGAGAGGGCCAGCTCATGGTCTGGACGCCAGTTTTGGCTCTGCCCCTTCCTCACTGTGGATAGCAAATAACTTCAACTCTCAGAGCTTCAGTTTCCTCATCTGCAAAAGAGGGATAAATAACTGCCCTTCTAACCTTACAAAGGTGGTCATTTAGATAAACAGATCTTAGAAAAGTCCTTATAAAAGTTTCAGAGGGAAAATAAGGTGATTAAAACATTCAAATACAGTATTAAAAGTACTGTTTTAAAATATTCTTCAATGTTTAGAAAAACATTCTTTAACTCTTAAAATGTTATCCATTTTACATTATATGGCCTTTTTTTGGCCTATTTTGACTCAGTTCTTAGTATTGTTCACCATATTTTTTAGCATGAGGGCGAGGTTGGCCATAATATAAAGTCCATGTTAAAAAACTTAACTTCCACAGCTGAAAGCTTTTTTAAAAGGAAGGGTTTATTGAGCCATATGCTAGGCAGAAAAGGACCAGGTCCTGGGGCATGAAATCTAAAACAGCAGCAGCACCAGGTAGAGAGTCAACATTTCCACTGTCCCAGGCAATTTTATACATTACGTTTTGGGAAAGAAATGATATCACTTGTTTTGAAAGAATTTACATTGGCTACAGGTAAGGGGAATGGGGAAAGGTAAAGCGCCGGCAGTTCTATCGTAAGTGAACAGTCCTTAAGGAAGAAAAATTTACTACTTTCGATTGGTTGCAGGCGATGGTCTTGAATATTGTGCATATGCAGGATGTGGTGGCATCTAGTGGTCGGCTAATAGACACCTGGAGGTTTATTAGAAGCTTGAACACACATTAAAGAATGTGAACAGTCTTGTTAGTTGAGCCACGACTATTAACTGCTTAACTATTCCTGTCTTTCTTACTCTCCAGCCACTGTAATTTAATTCAGAACATCTCAGAATTTTTCTATTGTCATCGTTATAATGTGAGATTAAAAAAAAAAAGAATGAGGGATAAAGTGATCCGAATAGTTCTTTTAAGGCAGAGAAGTGCATTAGGAATTTGATTTCATGCATAAAGACAATTAGGTTTGTTGAGCCAGTAGGTTTACTACTTTTCAGTAGGATTAGGTTCACAACAGCAAGTCGTGTCCAAGTCATTTCATTGTAAAGTAGAAAGTCAGTTATAACCCCTACAGGGGCCTATCACAAGCCAGTTTGCATGCCTTTTCACCTGGCCTTTTTTTTTTTTTTCCCCGTGAGGGCAGATTGTCCTGAACTGGATCCCTGGGGCTTTGAGTTGAGAACTTCATCAGATTTCTGCTAGAAGCAATTAATCATCAAATCAGCTCATTGCAAAACCAAAGAACCATGCTGATCCATTAATGCAGGTCCCCAGGGTCATTAGGGCAGCAGAAAGAGAAGGAAATGGCTTAATCTCCCAGGATTAGAGGGGAGAAGTTCCTGAGATCTAATGAGTTCCTGCTAAACTGGGGGTATGCTCAAGGAATTATGATTTTTCTACCTTTCCCTGTAATATTCCTTCCAAAAACCTATCCAGAAAACAAAAGGGCCTATTGCATTGCTCAGCAGTTCTCAGCCATTTAAGGCTCACAGGTGATTGGAAAGTGAAATAGCAAACTACCTACCCTACCTGCCTATATATTGTCAAACTGGTCTGATTTTTTTTTAAATGCATTTACCAGTTATTTTGGTTTACAGCTAATCTTTTTGTTCTGGGAAAGCTTGTGGTTTGCAGTTTGGTTCATATTTGGGTCAACAGTCACTGTTAAGGGGGAGTAGCTTTGATAATTGTTCCAGTTTTTGTGTTTTTTGGGGGGGGGTTGTTTGTTTCTTGACTACTCTGAAATATTTAGCTGACTACATGATATTTATGCAGGATAGGGCAAATTACCCCAAGTTGGTGGGGAGACCAAGCTCCGTACCGAGAGAAGAAGAGGGTCCTTTGGTGGGGAGTATAGAAAGAATTCAACACACACACCAAAGTTAGAGTCAAAAGGAAAGTTTTTTTAGGAAAAGGGTAACACTCCACAGAGTGTGGTCTCCTCTCAGAGGCAGACACTGAGAGGGACCCTGAGTGTTCAGGGAATTCAGTTTATGTATCATTCTTTAGTTCCTGTAAATTATAGTTTAAGACTTTGTTAACCCATTTCCTTTGATATGGACACGCAGTGAGGAAGGGGAAGAGTATGTAGTATGAAAAGGTAAGAATATGTAGCGTGAAAGGCCTGTTGGCAGTTTCCAGACTTTAATCCATAGGTTCCCCATGGTTTTAGCCATAGGGAATGAATGACTTTATTTGTGTAGGGCGCCACTTAAAGACTCTGTTTTTCCTGTTTCCTCTTCACAGATGTGGGGAATGGGTTGTTAGCAATCCCAGCAGAAATCTTCCTTTGTTCTACAGGCGTCCTCCTGGCCTGGCCTCAGGGCTAATCAGCACACTGCAGTCTCTGAAAGTACCTTGATTCACATTTTAATTCTCTTGCCTTCTCCCTACATTAATGCCATATTAACTGGTTAAAAAGTGGAAAGGTCTTTCAGTGGAGCAAGTGATTTCTTGCTTGAGAGCGGTTTGATTTTCTGTTGTCATCAAGATGACTAGTTGTTTTGTGTTGTGTAAACATATACTATCTCCTTTTCTTTTTTTACTGAGTTGCCCCAAAAGTGGACTCCCTATTTTGGAGACAGCATGCTGTAAATGGTAACATCATAAACTCTGAAGCTAGACAGATGTAAATTTTTTAGCTGTGAGACCTTGGAAAGGCTAGATAATATCTTTGAGCTTAGTTTTCTCATCTATAAATTGGGCATGATAATATCTGCCTTGAGGTGTTGCAGGATTGTTAGGCTATTTTAAGTGTCTACTTTTGGCCAGGCAGTCAGTGCTTCATAACTTTTAATGCCCATACAGATGTTCTGGGGATCTTGTTAAACTGCTGACCCTAATTCAGTAGATCTGGGGTAGAGCCAGAGAGTCTTCATTACCAAAAAGTGGTACCCATGCTGTTGGTCCACAGGCCACACTTGGAGTCACAAGGGTCTAGATATCAATTGCAAAGTGCCTAGCACAGTTCGTGCTTAATACATGGTCACCCCAAAATAATCCAACCACTCACTTAAAAATTACTTGGAAGAAACCCTTTTTCCACCAAAGCAATAACCAATCTTCCTATAGCTAGGTTTCCATTGCCTTTGCAAAATGTCTCATTGAGACTGGCCATGGTGGGTAATCTCTGAATTGAGAGAGAGAGAGAGAGAGAGAGAAAACACCTGTTTCCTAACCGCCTGAGAACAGCAAAAGATACAGGTTACCTAGTACAATGATTAGCACCAAAAGCATGTTCATTAGGAGAACTTTCACTTCAATTCTCTAAATAAATCTATTCCTAACCTTGCCTCCCATGACATAATCGTGCAAAAGTAATTTATCCATCCATCCCAGCATAGAGAGAGAGAGAGAGAGAAAACACCTGTTTCCTAACCGCCTGAGAACAGCAAAAGATACAGGTTACCTAGTACAATGATTAGCACCAAAAGCATGTTCATTAGGAGAACTTTCACTTCAATTCTCTAAATAAATCTATTCCTAACCTTGCCTCCCATGACATAATCGTGCAAAAGTAATTTATCCATCCATCCCAGCATTAAGCACATTTTTTTCCCCTTAAGAGCTCACACTTCATTTTGCCAAGATGGGTTTTGCATTGTTTTTCTCTACCCTGGTGGACTAAAATCTGTCTACATCCTCATGAAATAATTTCATTTATTAAATCAGGGCTTTCCCCCACCTACCTGCATCACATCCTAAACTGCCTGGTTTATGGGTTCATTAAGTCAGTGATTCACAAAGCAATCGCCCAGCTAATTGGGAAATGCATTTAATAAGCTGGACATTTCCTATCATCATCTTCCTTGAACTGGACCCAGTTTTTATTAGGTACTAAGCTGACACAGCTCAGGGCACATGTCATTTTAAATTTTTGGACATCTTTTGACAGGCAAATCAGAGAGAAACTAAATGAACAAAATGTAGGAAACAGCCAGCTTGAGTTAGGTCTGTTTGTATTTCCTTGCTTTCTTGGTCAGATAAAGCCTCTCCAAACCATTGTCCTAATTCATTCCTCTTTTTTCTGCCTATCACTTACTTAAAGGGCCTTTGATGGACAAGACCTCATCTCAATGGGTGAGTCAACTCTTTGTCATTTTGTTTAGTATTTAATCCCTAAGAGTAATGTTCTGCTCTGGTATGTTGTTTATCACTTCCAGATTATAGGTGTAGCAAATATTTTCCTAATGAAATAATCACTAACTTGAAATTCTGCTACTGGGATAATAAAGCTAGGCTCTGTGGGGAATCTTCTAGTGTAGCTACATGGTCCCAGTCCCAGGGCCCTCTCCAACGCTTTTTTAGGTCTATTTTAAATCGTTCCTTTTAAAATGTCAGGGCTTTAGGTGCTACTTGAAATCTTCAATCTCTTTCATAATAGCAAAGTTTTGAAACCTCAGCGTTCTATTTTTGTGTTCATGTTGAAACCCTATAGGTGTCTCCTGTGTAGCTACTATATAGTTTTTCCACTCAGTTGTTTGGTGAATGAAAATATCTAGGAGACATTCGTTTCCAGAATCCTTTCTAGAAACCTGAAACTTTACATGCAGACTTTATACAACTCTTTTTGAGGTGAACTAGGGTGGCAGAATTGTGCAGGCCTAACGATTTTGAGGTGGCAGAAACACCTGCAGTGACAGATAATTACAGCTATTGCCATAGCTCTTGCTGTGCGTTTCCTGTTTGCTAACTGCTTTTTAGAATGAATCATATTTGTTTTCACGATGACAACTACTTCTTTATCTTCTCCCTGGATTAAACTTTGTAATACCTGTGGCCCCTTAGTAAGCTTGGTTCCTTCTTCACTACCCTATGTTCGGCCCTTTTAATCATGGCAGGAAAAAGTTTTCTCCATGGTAGATGGGTAATAATGGCACACACATCATAGTCAAATATCTCCCTGGAAACTTTCAAAACAACTCCCTTTACCTTGTGGCACACTCATCCTTGCCTTTTCTTGTGAAACCAACTCCTTTCATTTATGAATCAAGCCCACCCTTCAACAGCCAGCTCAGGTCCCCACAACTGCATTTGTGGAGTATGCCACACACTTCAGCACAGAATTGGATCAAGGGCTGCTTGAGGTTCATTTTCTTTTCTGCCCTTCCCCCATGCCACCACACACTCAAATGTGGGCTGTAAATCCAGACACTGCAGACACACAGTGTATGATCACTTGCCAGGCACCTAGTTCTCAATGATTACAGCCTGTCAAAATGCAACACAGTTTGAATTAAAGGGAAGACTTAAGTGAGTTGAATTAAGTAATCTCTAATAGGAAGATTCTTGGAATCTACTTTGGAAATTAATTTTTGTGGGGGTCCTTTTTACAAAACTGAGAAATTACACTAAGGAGGGGAGGAAAACAACTACCAAGGGGAGACATCGGTTACGAATTTAGTCCTTGATATGAAATATTGCTACTGAGTCATCAAGAATTAACCCCTTCTGAATGTATAAAAGAATTCATTATCCCATATTGTCTAGCACCTTTATGGTTTCATTTTTTTACATTAAACATTTTGATCCATTTGGTATTGATCCTGGTGGAATGCATCGATCCAACTTCATTTTTTATCTAGATTGCTATCCAGTTGTTTTCATGCTATTTATTGACAAGTATATTTTTTTCTCTACTGTTTTGAAATGACACTTCTATCATATACTAAATTCCTGGATGTATTTGAGTCCGTTTCTGTACTTCCAATTATTTTCCATTGGTCTATTCATAGGCCAGTGCCACAGTGTTGGAATTACTGGAGTTATATAAATGTTTTAATTTCTGGGAAAAGTTCTCCCTTTACTCTTTTGAAGAGTTTTCCTAGCTATGCCTATTTCTCCATATGAATTCTAGAATCAACTTGTCTAGGTAAAAAAAAAAAAAAAAAAGATACCAAAACCTCTTGGAATTCTTATTAAAATTATGTTAAATTTATTTAACTTAGAAAAAGAGAAATATTTATGATGTCAAGAATACCCATACCCAAGAACATCCCAGATTCTTTCTATTTGTTCAAGTATAGTTTTGTGTTTATGAGGAGTATCTTATAATTTAAAGGTTTGGGAACTTTTTAAAGTTTAAACCTATGTTTCTTTTGGTTTAGTTTTTTGCTATTGTATCATTAAATCTCCTAACTGGTGTTTGTGTGTACATATGTATCTATGACTTGTGATCTTGGAGTGGGGTAGAGTTTCTACCTATGATTCAAAACTCAGAAGCCATAAAAGATTAATAAATTCAACTACCTCAGAATAAATGTTACATGCTAATGATACCATAAGTCAAGAAAAAATGATAAACGGAAAAGAAATATTTGCAACTCATATCATCAGCAGCTCCTATAAGTCAATAAGAATAAAAACCACCCACTCACCAGAAAGCAGGGGGTGGGGGACAAAGGATATGAATAAATAACTCTGTGAAAAGATACTCAACCTCACTTACAAATTAATAAAAATTAAAACTATACTGAGATTCCATTTCTCATCTACCAGATTGGCAAAACACATGGCTGATGAGACTGTGGAAGAACACTCTCATGCATTGTTGATAGAACTGGTCAGGAAGGAATTGGTAAAATGAATTATGCTACATGCCATATAAGAAAATACTATACAGCCATAACAAAAAGAATGAAGATACTCTCATTACTGATATAAAAACGTTTTATATAGTGTTAGGCTGGGTGCAGTATAGTGTATAGAACATGTTACCATTTTTATGTAAAAGCATAAAAATAAGATTTCCCCCACTATCCTAAAGTATTCTTATTTTTATGCTTTTATAAAGAATTGCATCCCTATGAAACCTTTCATAAGCTGAAATGATGTAAAGCAAAGAAGCAATTACCTTAGACCACATCTTGCTAAGGGATGCAAGATTAAAGCACACATGCTCACAGACACAGTTCAAAGCTATGACGATTGATGCTGACATGATAAGTGTGGTTCCAGGGGAAGGAGCTTAGTGGGCCCACTCTTGCTGTTCAGGGTAAGTGCTGTAAAAGAATGCTATTTTTACTTTTTGCCTTTTTTCATAAAAGCAGAAATCCTCCAGATTCCTTTCAGTTAGGGAAAACAGGTACTAAGTAAGTTTTTCTTAAAAGTGAAGAAGTGTAAAGCAAACTTTCAAAAAAGCAGGGGATACCTGCATGTATGTGTTTGGATAAAAAATAGAAACAATAGAAGCATATTTAAACTAATAAAAGTGGTCACTTGTAAGGGGCTGAGTGGACAGGGAATGGGGAAGACAGGGATGGAGAGGAGTAATTTTTCACTGTATACCTTTTTATAGTTTTTGATTTTTGAAGCATGTAACTGTTACTTATTCAATAATATTTTTTAAAAAATTAACTCCCTTAGTAAATTAAGAAACTTAAGACAGTTTAGCTCACATATTTCACTTATTTTTCCTATTTAACTCACAGGAATAGGAGACAGGTTTAGGAATTAGGAGAGCTAAAACTGTGAGAGGTAGGTAACCCAAATAAAAAGTATAAGTCAATGTGAAACTTGGGTCTCCATTTTCTTTTATTTTTTTAAAGTAATTTTTCTTTACAATGTGCTCATACACACACATGTGTGCACTTGCATACACACATACACAGGACTTGAGATGGACAGAGAAACAAAGATAGCCTCCAAACATAAGGTTTTTTTATAAAGTTCAAAATAGATTACATTAACATTTATGTGCTTTTTAGTCACTACACAATGTACAGACATGATCTGTTTAATGATTTATGCTCCCCAAATGGTTAAACAATGAGGATTTTCTATGAAAGAGTATATGTAAAAGCTTTTAGTTTAGAAGCAAAGTACTGTTTCTTGCAAAAACCAACCTCAGGCAAATATTTTGTGTTTACACATATTCCTTGAGAGTACTATAATAGCAGTGCATAAGTTCATTCTGTAAAAAGATCTGAAAGATGATTTTCAAGAGACTCTTAATGCATTGTGCTCTCAGATAAAAATCCTAAATCAAAAAAGAGCAGTTACTATGATAATAACAGTTAAAACAGCATATATATGTTAGAGATCAGAAGAGGCTATAAAGAAATGTAAATACTTGTGCTTTGGGGCTTTTTTGATAAAGTTGTTTTAGTAATAAATACAAACTTAAAAAATGTTTCAGTGACTGTTATAAAATAGACACAAATATCAAGGATTTTCTATACTTGGTTTAGGGTTTAAAGGTGAAAAATCATCTCACATAAACCACCTGGCATCTGGTAATCCCAATCTGGGCTAGTCGCTTACAGTTAGGCAAGAGGCTGGGGAGAAAGATAAAGTGATTTTTTCTTCCTATCAACATAAAGCATTATCCAGAGGTAAAGCCAGGGTGAACGAACTAAACACATACCTACCCTCCTTTAGAATTCTTAGACCAAACAGAGGTCACCGTACTTTTATGAGGTTTTAAAAAAAATCCCACATAATTGGTATCTGGACCACAGTTTATTCTGTGATTCAGAAGATGAAATAAATATGTCCTGTGTTCTATGAGCTCTAGGATAAGCATGATTCCTTAGTACTTTGTGCTTTTTTAAAAACCCTCTATACATTAACTGTACAAGTCATTTTTATAAACATCATGGCAACTGTTTATAATGATAGAGGACAAAATATAATTTACATAGTAATGCTGATGTTCCTAGCCAGGAAATAAATGTAATTTTATTTTTATGCTGGTCAGTTTGCTCTTTTAAGCCTTTAACTTTGAAGAACATGTGACCTTAACAATTAAAGTAAATTAGAAAAAAGATGAGAAAATAACAAGTGCTTTTTTAAAGCCTTTTGCACAATAGATTTAGATATAAAAAGAATTTCTTCAAATAATTTTTTAGGTGTCACTCAGGAGCATCCTGCTGTCTGTAACATAATGTACTAGAGTTCTTTGAATAAAATTATAGAGTAATTTAAAATATATATTATACATTTATAATTATTGTAAATCATTCAATAGTTTATAGCATGTTAATGGAGTGAGACAGAGATAAAAGGCAGTCCACATTCATATTTTCAAGGTAAATTTACTTGAGAAGTCAATTGAGTTCCTTGCTCATGTTCTAAGTATAGCCATTGTGATAAGACCTGAAAGGGGAAAAAAAAGGGAGAACAGTTAAAGACATGCATTTTATAAAATCTTCCATTCAATGAGCAATTGTTTAGCCCTCAATGAGCAAATAAAAAATGGCACATAGGCAAACACTCTACCAAGAACTCAAAGTCAATTTGAATTTAGTTGATACTATACAGAAGAAATCCATTTACAGCAATGGGTAGTCACTGGATAGATTTAATTCACTAATGTCTGGCCATAGCTAATTTTTTTTAACAAATATACCTCCCACTTTGCTCAGTCACATCCACTATAATTGCAGACATGCCATCTTAAAGTGTCAATAAAGCCAGTTGACTTCATCAACAAAAACAATGCGGGTCCATTTGTATCCCAGGGCCCTAGGGCCACAAAGGGGCAGAAGCATTAGTATTCCTCCTTGGCTTGTCTCCTTTGAAGAAACTCCATACATAAAACCATAAAAATTTAATAATATACTCAGTCCTAAATGAGTATTAAAAAAACGTGAGCAATAAAGTACAGAGATGGAGAATAATTACCTGGGACTGGGGCAGTCAGAAAAGATACTCTAAAAGATAAAGTTGGAATCAGTCTAAAAGATGGACAGGAAAGCTATTGAACAATGAGATGGGCAGGCATTCAGGTGAGGGAAGGTCAAGGGCATGGAGGTGGGACTAGAACTCTAGATGAGCTTTTGAGGATCAATAAGTAATCTAACGGCTCTAATCAAGGACTTATGTAGGGCGGCAGCTAGACAAGAGTAACTCAGAGAGGTCTGAAACAGAGTATGGAGAGTCTTAAATGCTAAACTATGGAATTATACTTCATTCATGGACTATGGGGAAGCATTGAAGGTTTTTCAGTAGGGAGTGGTCGTAAAACCAAAACAGAATGGAAATCAATCTGACAGCAATATGATTGATGGTTTGAGGGAGAATGTAATGGGGGATAGGAATAGGAAGAGAAGAGACAGAAGGTAGGGAGACAACTGAGAAGACAATTTTGAAGTGAGAAAGAGAGAGAGCGCCAAGAATAATGAGAGAGTACTGAAAAGAGTTGGCATCTCAGGAGAGGTGAGAGAAGACTATGAGGAAAGAGTCGTTCATCACCAGAATACTAATCCTTGACACATAACTAAATTTTTTTCCTGAAACTTCTGAACTGCATTTATTAAATTTACAAAGCATTCAACATCATTAAACCTGAGCTCCAGAAAATATGAAGCAAGTTTCCTTTTTGGAAAATGATAACAAAACTCAAAGACTAGGTCAGAAGGGTGTCTGAGGCCAGTCAGAGCTGATAGAGTATCAAGTATTTTCTTTAATAGTCATATCTAAGAACATAGAACCCAGTATCTGACACATAGTAGGCTCTCGAAAACTTCTTGCAGATCTAAATCTGAGCAAGAGAATTATGGATAGTGATCTCATATTTCCATTTACATGAATAAATTTTCGTTCAGTTAAACTGATTAAGATTCCAAGTCAGGATGACTACAAGAATGACTTAACAGGAAACCAGAGAACTGCTTTAAAGAGTAAGTTCACAATATTAAACAAGGCTTCATTGTTCATCTTTATGACTGAATTTACTTTGTCTGTTTTCCTAGGATCAATTCCTAGAAGTAGAAATGTTGTATCATGGAATATATGTATTTTACACGTTTTATACCACTGTAAGTCTGCAAAAGGAAAATAATTGAATATATACAGTATTAAGTACTAGGATAAATAAGCTGAAAGGAAGTAAATGTGAGCCAAAAATTAAATCTTAAAATATACTTTACCTCAACATGCTTTTAAAGCAATCTTTTATGTTTTTCTAAAAAAAATCAATCTACTACCACCATCACCCCTATATACACATAAGACCACCACTACCACCTCCAAGCCATAAAAATTGCCTACAAATATGCCCCAAATGTATCTTTAAAACACTTACCTAAGATATAAGCAGCCACTAATTTTTGATTCACACTTAAGTGGAGGTAGAGAGGTACCAGCGATTCCACATCCCCCAGTGTAGGAAGCATCAGAGCTGCAATGCACACCACTCCCAGGAAGACAGTTAGTAAACTAGGTCCTGAGGAGACAGTTCTGCTATCTGTAAAAAGACAAAAATCCCTGAGCTTGCTCCTAAAACAACTTACACAAATGTTTTTTCACATACACTGTCCACCACTCACCAGGATTCTGATTTTGTCTAACTACTCTCATTCCCCCATTATTCCCACTCCATGGGGACTTACCTGCTGGACTTATCTGGAAACCTATAACTTCTGAGTCATTATAGGAAGGAATGTTGAAACAGCATTGTGAGGTAGTGAGTTC
>NW_006442490.1:100193-120896 GCF_000325575.1 Pteropus alecto | reverse complement strand
TCTCATTCCCCCATTATTCCCACTCCATGGGCACTTACCTGCTGGACTTATCTGGAAACCTATAACTTCTGAGTCATTATAGGAAGGAATGTTGAAACAGCATTGTGCGGAAGTGAGTTACTGCTGAAAGGTTACCATTTTGCCTCCCATCACACACACCTTACCGTACTCAGTAGAAAGTGTTCGAGCATATATCAATGTGTATGTTTATAAATTACATGCATGAATACTGTACTATTAAGCTTAATATAAAACAATATAATACAAATAGAATTTTAAAAGAATGGGCTAAAAATAGACATTGAAGTTCTGATATTTTCTTCTTGTACCTCAATAGATTGCTCCATCTGGAGCCCACTGCACTACAGCTCTACTACCTTCCGGAAGCATCTTAGGTAGGTCTCCAGACAGGTTTGGTCCTAATAACTGCAGCATCCTGCTACCATTTTTGAAAACGTGAAGGTAGCAAAAAGGCACTACTTGAGGGTTTTAAAGTTGCCTATGAAGACTCTTATGCCCTCTGCTCTACCTCCATTTATAGCAAAGAAGAAAGCAGCAAAAACAAAATTTGGCAAACATACTAAATAGATGAATACATTCTAGAGATCTGCTATACATATTGTGCCTGTAGTTAACAGTAATGCATTGTACACAAATATTTGTGAACAGGGTAGATCTCATGTTAAATGTTCTTCCCACAATAAAATAAAATAAAATAAAATAAACATTTATTATCTGGCCTGCTATTCTACAGTTCTGGGTTTATGTGTACAATATTCATACCCATATTTTTAAGAAACCTAATAACAGCATTTTCTATCATATGGCTTTCCCACTACCTTTCCTTTCATTGAAAGGAATACCCAACAGCAACACAATCTTTGTGTTTTATTAATGCAATAACGCTGTTCATTATTAAATACAGATTTTCTAAATTATTAATACCTTAGCTGTTGTGCAAAGTTTAACTGAGGCTTGTCAAAACCAGAGAAGTATGAAAACAAATTCAAATTTGGTAGTGATTATTGCTTGAGATGAAACGATAGCATAAATACCTAAAAACAAGTCTAATTTCAGTTAATAAATGAAGTATTTTTACATTTATATTTGTTACAAAGGTAAATTTTCAAGGAAAACAATTCTTTACAACAATTACACTGCTCACTGCAAACCCACAAAAAGAAAATTCCAAGGAATTTTTAGTAGAGAAATTCCAAAAACATTTGCCTAAGTGCTTGAAATTTTTCAAAATGGAAATAGCTCTTTTTTGATTGTTGTAAAAATTTTATAAAGATAGAGAAAACATAAAAGTTTCTATGTAATCCTATCTTTCTAGAGATAACACTGTTAATGACTTGGTATAGATCCTTTCAGGTTTTTTAATATCCACATAAACATGTAAAATATTTTTTCCTAAATGAGACCATATTATACATACTGTTCTATGTATTTTTTTTTCTCTCACTTAGAAATAAATCTGAACCTCTTTCCATGCCAATATATAACCACCTATATCATTCTATCAGATCCATGTAAACGCTGCCTGGCAACACATCTCACAAACATTCATAATTTAGTCAACCCCCAAATGATGGGCTTTTAGGTCATTTTTAATCTCTTATGATTATAAACAGTGATAAAGAGCATACTTTTCTTAAGCCAGAGGGCACTGACTCAAACATTGCATAGACATAGCAGTTCATTAGTTATTGTAATTAAGACAAACTGAAATTCAGATGCATCTTTTTAAAACATCTTTTTTAATAACCTGGGTTTTGGTGTTTTGTAAAAGTATGTTTTGTGGGTTCCTCTTAGTTAAATTTCTATTAAATGAAAAAAATTAAGTGTATGAGATTATAGGTGCTTTTAAAAATTTATTGCTATATGTTTTTATATAATAAACTTAAGAAACTTCTCATTTTACTGCCTTTCGATACGTTTTAAAATCCAAATTTTTCATGATATAGCTATAGCCTTTGACCATTTTCCAGCTAGCTCAGAGCCTCACAACATTGTTGCACTTGTAATATGTCTAATAAACACTTTCCAAGCTACAGACATGAAAAAATAATGCCATTTCAAAACTTCCCCCAAAACAATCTCGATTTTTTTCAACACTTTAGTTCAGAGAAACTTAATGGAAAACCTTTAAATTCTACATACTGGAAACCACACATAAGTTACTACAGTCATGTGCCACACAACGATGTTTTGGTGAACTACAGATGGCATATGCAACAGTGGTCCCATAAGATTATAACCGCGCTGAACAATTCTTATTACCTAATAATGTTGTAGCCATCATAATCTCATAATGTAATGCACTACTCACGTGTTTTTGGTGATGTTGGGGTAAACAAACCTACTATGCTACCACTCATATAAAAGTATAGCACATACACTTATGTACAGTATATAGCATTTGATAATGATAATAAACCACCATGTTACTAGTTTCTGTATTTACTATATTATACTTTTTATCATTATTTTAGGGTGTATTCTTTCTACTTATAAAATAAAGTTTGCCATAAAACAGTATGCTGTATTACACCAGTGGTGGCTGTCTCACGGGTCCTGTGTTTTCCATGTTTCCTGATTGCATCATTTTCTCTTGTGCTTGACTTAATCTCATATTATTCTATGCAGTAACATGCAATACAGATTTGTAGCCTAGGAGCGATAGGCTATAACATATGGCCTAGGTGTGTAGTAGGCTACACTACCTTGGTTTGTGTAAGTGCATTCTATGATATTCACAGAACAAAACTGTCTAATAACACATTTCTCAGAACGTATCCCAGTCATTACATGGTGCATCACTGTATTATTTTAATAGTTAAAAATATCACTTTGTCAGCATAGACTAAATCAATCACCATTATACACTATTAAAGGAGAAAACATTACTCAGTTTCCTGTGGTAACTACCTACAAATAGGACATGTTGGCCAAGAATGGATATGAGACTGTTCTGGTATTGCCTTTGCTCTAGAGGGTGGCAACGGCAGTGGAAAACTTGTAAGACAAAGATAATCAATCCAACAGACCTTACCAGATAAGAAGTCCAGCCTTCCTAATGTAGCCCATGCACATATTTCCTGTGTAACTACAGCTAGTCCTTCTTATCCATGAGTTCTACATCTGCAGATTCAACCACCCTTGATCTGAAGATGGTTAAATCCAAGGATATGGAACAAATGGGTATGGAGGGCCAAATAAGGTACTTGAGAATCTACAAATTTTGTTATCTGAGCGGGGGGGGCGGGCAAGGTGTGATTCCTGGAACCTATCTCCCTTGGACACCAAGGGACAGATGTACTCTGTGCTGAGGACACAATGGTGAACAAAACAAATAAGGTATCTGCTATCATTGAACTTCTTGACATGGATGGCTTAGAAAGAGTTTTTTTTCCAAAACAGAGGTCACCATGTGTTATTCCAGTATCACCTATCTTCATTCATCTTCTCCAACTTTACAATTAGGAGAATACTTCAATATATTTCAGATACCAATTGTTCATTATAAAAATAAAAATAAAGTGCTCGGTTAATACACATTGCAATTATTTAGCCTTTTAGGGTGATTTTTCACCTGAAGTCTAATAAATTTAAAAATAAAAGGGGAAAAGTAAATATAACTAAACTTTTAACCCTTAATATTCTTGACTATTAAACTGGTCTGTAAAATATAAAAATGAGTTCCAATGACCACTTTAAGTTATGAATTTAACATCAAACAACAAATACTCATTACATGCCTTTCTTGTTCTATAGAAGGCATTTTAAAGGGGAATCTTGCATTTGATAAATATTTATAAGTCACCTTAATATTGATCTGAGATCAAGGTGACATTTGACAGAGGGTCTCTTTCACCTTTAAAAGAAGAAAAGCTGGTCCTGTCAGTCAATAATAGTTGCTGAAAAGAAAACAATCTACTAGCTACTACCTAGTTCCTAGTATGTGTATCACCAGAAAATGTGGGCACTCCCTACATGGACTGAGAAGGCTCTTGGCTACAGTAAATCAAAGAGGCATTACCTCCTGTGATATCAAAATAAACATGCTAAGATGAACAAACTGATAGGGATCTATGAATTAATATAATAACAAGTAGACTTTTTTAATTCCTCATATATAATGTGGCAATTTCAAGTACAGCTGCTGTCACAGTCATATATCACTATCAATAAATGTCCATGGTTTTATATGGAAAATTTTATCTTCCTCCTCTTATAATAGGGTTGAAGGGGATAATAAGAAGTTAAGAGCGGGGTTGGGGGGAATGATGTCCAAAGAGTTGAAGATGAGGATAGTGTCAATGTTGAAAGAATATATCATAACACTTCTGAATGTCTAAGCTGGAAGGAAATGAGGAATGGAGAGGGATTCAATTAATAGCCCACAGGGGATATTATAATCTACTTAGTTTAATTAACTTCAACTTTAATGAGATTTTTTTTTCAAAATAATATGAACAGTGCACCAAGCTTGGCTTATTGCCAAACACAATCTCTCCTTCTTTGAACTAATTAAATGAGAAAGGATATAGGAAAGTCACAGAAACAAAAGTATATAATGGCCAAATTATGCTAGTATTATAAAGTATGGTACCTGCATTTTCAGGTTTTATAGATTTAAAAGGTCATGGCAACATTTGCCCTCTCCTTACAGCCTCGTCTAGTCTTCTCTCCTTTGAAAGTCCAGCTCTTGGCCTTGGGCTTGATTTTAGGTACAGATCTCTAGGTTCGGTTTTGAAGTAGTTGATTAGGTTTAAAGTGGCAGATTATTGTTCTAGTAATTATTATTGGCTCCCTGGTTTTAAAGTTAGAAATGTATAAGATCTCAATAGGGCTTCAAAAACAACTCAACATTACCTGGTTGAAACGACTGCTCGAAAAATAAACTTTCACTTAAATGTTCCTTTATTCTTTTTTCCTCTTCTTCCTTTTGTTGTTCTTTTGCAGAAGGGAGAAGAGTAGCCACAACCTCTTTCCTTCCTAAAGCCTTCCTCTGGCTTTGCTCAGAAACTTGGAGACGGAATTTGTCTATTACACCGTAGTGACAGGATCGAACATCTCTGTGACGAATCACACTAAAAGCATTCAAAAATAACAAATACTGTTTAGGTTTCTGGGAGCTTGCCAAACAGAATTCAGCAAGAGATTTCATACATTAAAACAATATTAACTGACTATAACCAAATACTCAAATACAGAAATTTGCTAATGATGTTAAAAAACAAATCACAGTAAAACCCAAAAAGAAATGGCTAATTCTAAAATATTTGATGGAAACGCATACTCTAAAACATACAATAAAAGTCAAGTAAAAAAATTCCTTTGGGCAATGGCATTTTTTCTGGATATCTGTATACAACAATATTTACTAAATAAGATACATGAAATTGTTTCTTCCCCACAGAAGTCTCATAAATTTCTATTGCCGCTTATTGTTTAAGTAATTAATCTTACCCTAGACTTAAAGTCCATGCACACAGGTAAAAATAAGCAATTTCATAAGTAAGTAATCCAGTATGACCAAACCAACAGAAGGCTAACAATACACTTCTGTATCTCTGAAGAGAAAAGAGTATAAAGCACTTGAATTTTTATGAGAGTTATCTGCAATTCCATTTATTTTACTTTGTTCTTAATAGAGAACACAGAACAATTAGGTTAAAGGTATTTATTTGGCAAGAGACTACATTTCTTTGAATTGTTCTTGCTTATTATATACTGAATGAAAATCAAAAGAAATGTGCAAAAATACATCCTCAAAGGTACATCATTTTAAGGCTTTGAGATGATGAAATGTATTCGAAAGAAAAGACTTCTGTTTCTCATTCTCACAGATTTAAACAAATATAGATTAGTTGGTGGCTTGAATTAAGTACTGGTCAATGGGTCCATCTGGTCACTACCAGTTCTGAAGTGAAAATTAAATATGGAAAGCTTTAACAAACAATCATTAATTTGATACTCTAAGATAAAATTATCTGGAAGAGCTCAGATAACCTTTTACAGATGAGTAGTTGCATACTTGCTTCCTGTTTGTATAGCTTAACTTCCAAGCTTATTAAATGAATCATTGCAGATGAACTTATATACCACTGTTCTGAGAATGTAGTATTATTAGTTTCCCAAATGTCACTAAATAGCAAGATGTTCCAAAGAAAGCTAAATTCCCTATTATAGAAAAGTTTGAATGAATAAGTTAGAACTTTAACCTTCATAAATATCCCTGTTATGACTAAAAGCACAACAATGAGGAAATGTTCATGGAAATATTAATACACGCATCGGTCCCAACATCATGAAATATTAAGTATTTGGTCAACCTGTTTAGATCATAGAAACTTCTTAACAAGAATTCTGATAAACTAAAAATTTCAACAAAAATTCAACATGTAATAAATGCCTATGTGGGAACAGCTTTAAGAAAAGACCTTTGCCAAGTTACACACATAAATATTAACACACTTAAAACATGTTACCAGGAAGTGATTGGGACTTACATATCCACACAACACTGAGGCTTTACTGCACCTGCAGCATCAACGACAACATACTTATTTGGAGTAGTACACAAAACTGAAAGAAAAAGTCACAATGGCCATTAGTGTTTTGTTTTTTGTTTTGTTTTTTTAATTAGCTTCTACAAGTAAAAAATTAGTAGGGACTGTTAAAAGCCAGCAAATAGACCTAGGAGACTCACCTTTGAACTTTAAGGCAAATTCATAGGGATTATATAGAGTCAACACTTGCTTATGTGTTGACTGGTCATCTGCATAAAATATTAGCTCCGTGGGAAACACAAAAACAGGAAGATTTCCTTCCACTAACTCTGGATGTCTTTTTTGTTGATGCATTGGCACTGAATCCCCCTTGCTGTAGCTTCTGTTTTTACACTCTCAAATCTATTTTGGACTTTTCTTAAAGTCGGTTAAAAACACCAAAGCATTTTGGCAATCTAGAAAGAGAAGAAAAGAAAAAGAAAACTGAATGATAAAACGGTTTTCATTTGCTGTACCACCACAAAAGGCATGTTCAGCATGCATTAAAATAGGCCCCCAAATCATTTAAACACGACTTTTGACTTTTCCTCTTGGCATACTTATATAGCTTTTTACCAAACTATGCAAATAAATTTATACGTGCTCCTTTCACATTCAAGATTTCAACCCATGATAAATAACAGACTCGATTGAAGGAATAAAGGAGGCATTCTACCTCAAATTAATCACCTTTCAAAGAGATGAGATCAATGGAACACTCTTTTTAAACATCAGATTTTTTAAAAAACTAATTTTGAGAGCCAATCAGAATTCTTAAAGACTAAAACATGTAAAACAAAGTTAAGTTTCCATGATTTATGGGATAAAAACATGAGAATCATTTTTACACTCATTTCAACAATGCTTTAGTTAGTGCCTTCTGGCAGCATGGGTGGGAGATTAATCTTTTTTTCTACCAAAACCCAAGATAAACAAAAAAATGTCTGGAAGGGAAGCCAAATATCCAGACTTGCTAAACAGGCCATGGAGTTTTCTATGAAAATTCAGTCAGTAAGTAGACCTTGGCATTCCAGTGGCACTGTGCCTCCCCTCCTACGTCAAATACACAGGCTTCATGAGAGCTATTTTTTTCCAACTTCAATGACCTTTTTGGATTCCTTCTGGGGTTCTTGAATATGTTCCAGATAGTTGTAACTGGCAGAAGTCTGACTGATAAGTGCTGTTTCTGTGTTTATTTCCTAATATAATTTTAAGCAAAATTCTAATTTAGCTAGAACTGTATGACTTTTTAAAATAAAATACAAAAGCTAAAACATACAATCAGAAATTGTCTGATTTTCACCCTATAGATCATAACTTTAAAATAGGCCATAAAGCATTTAGTACTTTGCATTCAGGTTCTCATACATTCAAAGAGAAATATAACAAATGATTAAATTGTTTGGGGCACATGTGCTCTGATTCTGATTGAAGCCTGTCCACTGTTTATCAAATACAATACTGTATAGTCATGTATGCAAATTTTTCTTTTCTTCCAGCTGAATACCTATTATAGGCCTGGAACTATGTCAAGAGTTGCACAGAGACACAGAGATGAATAATGCACAAGCCCTGTCCTCAAGAAACTCAAGTCTCATTGATGAAACAAAATAAATATTTAAGCTACCTCTAATATAATGAATACTGTTGTTTATCAAGTACTAGGGAATTAGAAGACTACATGAATAATTTTACCCGGAAGAAAGGCCAGGGGATGGCATTTGAGGTAATCCTTAAAGAAGAGAAGGGTACACACTTCTGTGCTAGGGATTGGGGGTATAGGTAGGGAAGGCATTCAGGCCTAGGGAACAACATAAGCAAAGGTGCAGAAACGTGACGGTAAGGGAGAACTCTCAGAAGGTCTTAATCCATAGGCTGTCCCAGATCATCATGCTACTTTATATCCATATACTTTATGGTATGCATGCAGCTCATAACAGTGTTTTTTTTTACTGAGCTGAAAGGGCCTATAGACATTTTTATTTGTAATAATATTTAGCATTTGTATAATTCATAACAGATTATAAATTTTTCATTAATTATATACATTGAATGAATTAATATATATAAAGCTTTTAGTAGTTACTGTAGTCCAAGCAATGTTCTAAGTGTTTGTTGTTGTTATTAAATTAGGAAGAGACCAGACTAAGACAAAAAATGTCAGCAGGCCGCCTCCTTCCTAATAGTATTCTTTCCACTATACCAAACGTACTGTCCATTTCAATAAAAGATTATTCTGAAAAGCATCTGATTAAATAATTGTAATTTTAAGTTTTTATTTGCCATGAATTTCTTTTCCTAAGAGCCATACACACTTGTATTTGGATAATGTGCTCTCAGAAGTTTGGTATCTTATTTTTTTCAATAGAAAATAATAAGCTCTATAATTACTTTCTCAGTAAGCTTGGCTATCAGGAATAGACCACCTAAATTTGGCATCACTGAATAATATTAACATCACATTCTAAAACAAGATGAGAAGTTAGCTTATGATAAAAGGTGGAATCTCTGATTTGTAGAAGCCAGTTTAGTCAATAAATGTTGATAAAAGAGGGTATACATCTAGGGAAAAAAAGTTGAATTTATTTCTCACTCCTTATAAAATTCCAAAACTTTATTAAGGTAAATTCCAAATGGATCAAAGCTTTAAATGTACAGAAATAAAATAAAACACTAGAAACCATGGGAAATCTATTTTTTATAATCTTAGGCTTTCTAACAACCAGAAACTGAAAACTATTGATAAATTCAACTATATAAAAATTCCTAAAATTTTGCATGGCAAACAACTTTTTTTAAGCAAAGCCAAAAGAATATTTTCAATCTATATTATAGGCAATGTCTAATTTCCCTACTATATAGAGAAGGCCTACAAATCATTACAAAAAAGACAACTCAATATAAAAATGAGCAAACACTATAATATTTTATAGAAAAGAACAAATTTTTTAGACTTACAAAAGGTTGTATAACATCATTCACAAGAAATATAGACTAAAGCTATACTGAAATAAATGTTTTTACTTGTCAAATTGGCAAAAATCAAAAAGTTTGACAGCACTAGGTGGAGCAATCAGGCATGTTCTTAACATTGCTGGCAGGGAGATAAATTGGCACATCCACTGTATCTGCCAAAATAAAATGCACATTGTAATGCAGGAGCCTCAGGTCTGGAACTTGCTCCTGGGTTTGGATATTCCAGAAAAACCACTAGGAGGACCAGAGGGGTGAGAAATGCCGTTTGTTACTCACAAGGCAGGGAAGCTTCAGCAGCGGCTGCTTGGAGCTGCAGGAAAAAGCTGCAGCTGACCAAGAGCAAGCAGAGTTTTTTATGCCCACAAACAGAGGGAGGGTTAATCTTATTGAGGTAGCAGCCACCTTCTCAGACGGATGGGAGCAAGGTGTACTGCTTGGTTACAGGAGCAGATAATGTCCATGGGAGCAGCAGAAAACGTCCTTAGGAGTGGGCACTGCTGAAAGCTCTTTGTGCACTGTCTTTCTTGGCTGCTGGCCAGGTAGCTATCAGTCTCCTGAGTATGTGGAAGGGCTGTGTTCTGAGTTAACCCTACACTTCACCCCAACATAGCTCCTCCATCTCACATTCTTCACGTCACCTCTTCCGGACAGGAGGTCCGTGGATGATTGGAGCATTTGTATATTGCATCTATATATCACAAATAAAGACTACATCCTAACACTAACAAGAGTACACATAAGCCAAGCAGTCCTGTTACCAGGTAATGGCCCCAATGGCTCAAGGAGGGCCACCAATTGGTTAAGGGCTTTGTTCCAAGTGCTGCAACACATGTGGCTACAATTCCTGTTACAACTCCCACCAGTTTCTTGATCATCCCTCAATATTGAGGGAAGAGAGGCAACAACCGCTATGGCTGCTTTTTGCTAAAAAGAGGCAGAGTTCAGGGGTTAGAGGAATGAAACTATCCTACATTCCAGTGAACGTATTGTTAGTTTTTGGTTTACTATGACTACAAAGCAACTTTCTACATGAGTCTACTTATTTGAGTCTCAACTTCCCCAGAGGTATTACTGTAGGTTTAGCAGGTTGTATTAGCCATTGTATAGATGCCTCCTATGTCTAGGAAAACAAAAGGAAAACAAAGGTTAATAATCGGAGCAAATTATAAACCAGCTTCTGAGTTTGTAAGGCTGTCAGTAAAGATTTCTAGATATAAGGCTGGAAGCATCTTCCACAACTTGAAATCTCCTTGATGATGTCCTCGGACATCAAGGCAAACTCTTTGTGTGGCCCACATAGCACCAGTCACTGAGATTGTTCAAACATAAGCTGTTGTGGCAATCTCTTTAATTTTATATTAAGTTGTCCATCTTTGGCTTGCATGGCTTGGAAAAAGCAGTTATAGTTTTCAATAATTCCTAGTTAAAGGATGGAAAAAACATTACAAATTGAAAACACATTCGAAAATCCACAGAGAGATATTGGAGAAAACTAGAAGAATTCAGGACCCTGTCCGATTTACAAGTAGAAAATAAAATAAAACCTAAAAGACAATGAATAGCATAAGAATCTAATGTTTACCTAGGTATATTTCAATTTTTTTAAGTTAATTTTTTTTTTCAGTTATAGTGGGCATATGATACTGTATTAGTTTCAGGTATACAGCATGATTAGACATCTATATAACTCACAAAGTGATCACCCTAATAAATCTAGTGCCCCTCTGACACCATATATAGTTATAATATTATTGGCTATATTCCTTATGCTATACTTTATATCTCTATGACTATTGTGTAATTACCGATTTGTACTTAACCCTTTCCCCCCTTTTCACCAACACCCCCAACTCTCTCCCATCTGGTAACCCTCGAAATGTTCTCTATGAGTTTTTTTTGTTGTTGTTCTTTAGATTCCACATGTGCGCAATCATATGGCATTTGTCTTCCTCTATCTGACTTACTGCACTTAGCACAATACCCTCTAGGTCCTTCATGAAATATCTTTTTCCATCCCATTACTTTTAGTCTGTGTGTGCCTTTTAATCTGAAGTCAGTCTCTTTTGTAGGCAGTATATGTAAGGGTCTTGTTTTCTTATCCATTCAGCCACCCCATCTTTTGATTGGAGCATTTAATTATTTTTCATTTGAGGTACTTGTCAATAGATGTGTGGTTACTGCCATTCTTTATTTAGACTTTTGATACGTATATAGTTTTTCTTCTTATTTTTCCCCCTGTTTAATCCCCCCTCCCACTTCCACCCTTGACCAAGGGATGTTGTCATCTCCTTTTTTTTTTTTTTTTAAGAACTGGATCTCTGAAGGCGGGGTGTCTCTTCCCACACACTTGCGGCGTGCAGCCAGGGGCCCAGCACACCCGGAGTATGGTTTGTGGCTCCACCTGGGGTGCGAACCCAGGATCTTCTGAGTGTAAAGCAGACATGCTAACCACTACGCTATGGAGCCACCCCTATTTTTTCTTTTTAAAGAAGTCTCTCCAGCATTTCCTGTAATACTGGCTTGGTGGTGATGAACTCCTTTAGCTTTTTCTTGCCTAGGAAGCTCTTTATCTATCCTTCAATTCCAACTGATAACTTTGCTGGGTAAAGTAATCTTGACTGTAGGTCCTGGGTTTTCATCACATTGGATATTTTGTGCCAAGCCATTCCAGCTTGTAAAGTTCTGTTGAGAAATCAGCTGCCAGTCTTATGGGAGCTCCCTTGTATATAATTAATTGCTTTTCTCTTGCTGCTTTTAAGATTCTCTCTTTGAATTTAACCTTTGACATTTTAATAATGATGTGTCTTGGTGTGGGCCTCTTTGAGTTTCTCTTTCTTGAGACTCCCTGAGCTTCCTGGGGTTGTATGTATATTTCCCCCACCAGATTAGGGAAATTTTCTGTCATTATTTCTTCGAATAGGTTTTCAATTCCTTGCTCTCTTCTCCTCTGGTACTCCTATGATGTGAATGTTGTTATACTTGACAGTGCCTCAGAGTCTTCTTAAACTACTCTCATTTTTGGAGGGGAGGGGATTCTTTTTTCTTGTTGCTGTTATGATTGGGTGTCCTCTGCTACTCCATCTCCTATGTCACTGATTCAATCCTCCGTTTCCTCCACTCTGTTGATTCCCTCTAATGTACTCTTCATCTCAGATATTGTATTGTTCATTTCTGACTGGCTCTTTTTTTGTTTTCCATCTCCATTTTTATGTTTCCTATTTCTTTGTAAAAGTTCTCATTGAGTCCATCTACTCTTCCCATAAGTTCCTTGAGCATCCTTGCAACTAGTGTTTTTGAACTCTGCATCTGGTATATTCCTTGTCTCCATTTTGGTAAATTCTTTTTCTGGAGCTTTGTTCTGTTCTTTCATGTGGGACATGCTTGTCTTCCCATTTTGTTTGCCTCTCTGTGTCTGTTTCTATGTAGGTAGGGCTCCTAAGTCTTCCAGTCTTAGAGAAGCTTTGTGTAGTAGGTGTGCTGTGGGGCCCCTTGGCACAGACCTGGGAGGAGTCTAGCTGCAGGCCAAGTTCAGCCATAGCCTGTGTACCTCCAGGGCCACCTGTTAAGAGTCACCAAGCAATCCACATATGGCTGCCACCTATGTGGGGCTTGAGGCTGTTCAGCAAGAGGTACAGGGCACGCTAAGACCAGATGCTGCTTCTTGGAGTTTTGTGAGCCTGTGAGAGATTTTATGAAAGTCTGCAGCAGGAACCAAGACAGCTATATGGAATAAATCACTGCAAACGGCTTGGGTGGGCCCACAAGTGGGGAGCAGCAGAGTCTCAGGGAATCCCCTAGGTGAAGTGACCTGTGTTATCCAGGTCCACAGCGCCTGCATCTGCAGCCTGGGTGTGGGGAGGACTCAACAAAGGAACAATGGCTTCTGCCTGCGCTTCTATCTGGGAGCAAGCCACCCCTCTAGCCCTTGCGTGAAGCCCGACAGCTCAGTGCCTCCCTATAGGTCCCTGGCGCCCCTTGAGCAGCTGCCCCAGTGCTGGAGCTCAGAGTGAGTAAGTCCATCAGCAAGTAAGGCCAGGCATGGGCCCTTTAAGAGGAATGTCTGTGGCTCCTACAGTCTTCCATCTTACTCAGCCACAACCTCTGCTGGTTTTCAGTCAGAGATTGTGGGGACCCCTCTTCCTAGCACTGGAACCCTGGGCTGGAGATCCCAGTGTGTGGCTGAGACCCCTTGCTCCTCAGGTGGGAGAGGTAGCTCTGCAGCCAAGATAGCCCTCCTGATTCTCGATCGCCACACGCAGTTGTGGGACCCGGCCATTTCACATCTCTGCCCCTCCTACTGTTTTGAGGTGACCTGTTATTTGAGGTGACTTAGTTGTTGGGCTTCTGTTCAGCCAGGCCTCTGGTGAATCCGCATACTGGTTCCTCTGGAGTTTTGTTATAATTTCGGTGTGGTCGCTAGAGGAGGTGTGAACAGTCACTACCTTCTAACACCATCTTGAATTTTTAACAGGACATGTTTTTTTCTTTCCTCTCCAACTACCCCTATTATTTACCAAAGATAGCCAAATTCAGATTCATTAATTTGCAAAATAAGTCGTTTCAATAAACTTGGCCTAACTAACATTTGCGTAATCCCAGCAAGAATTTTAATTAACCAGCTAGGCACTTTTAACTCTGCTTTGCTAGAATTTTACAAGGAATCTTCAGATTGATCTTAAAAGGCTTCACAAGGCCAGAAAAGTCAAGGTAAGGACTTGCCCTCAGAGGATGCCTAAAATACCTATAGGTTTCAGTTGAGTTTCTCTCTTCTTGAGATCTCCAAAATATCTCAAGATTCTTGCACCTGCCAAGAAGTGACACTCTTTACTCAAATAGGAAGGCTGCTGGGAACCAGGAGAGCCATGTACCAGGCCAATATTCCCAAAGGCTTTTATTGGCTTCCAGAAGTCAACCTTAATTCCTTAAAGTTGTTTGGTCATATCTAAGTCTCTGCATTTCTCTCAAATATGACACTCCAGTCAAAGGCTTGGTAATAAAAACTAGTTTCCAATCATGTCCTGTTATAAAGAGAACAGATTGTTATTGAACTTATGCAAATAATCACATTGCCATGAAAGTAAGACTACTTACTCACTAAAAGTGTTTGGATTCTAGAGGGGTAAGTAGGGAGGAAAAGAAACACTCCAATTCTGCACAATTATTAGCAAAACCTAGTTCTTACTGTTGTGGAGATTCAATTTCCTTAAGTAGCCAAGGGCCTGATTAAGACGACATAGAACATGGAAAACGATTTTGATAAAAAAATTTTTAAAAATTGTTTTCTTCAGGCAGGAAAACCTTTTCTATAATATCAGTAGCAGACTAATAGTCCAAGAAACTCTGTCTTATTTAGCAGAGGGAGAAAACACAACTCTGATTTTAAATTAGTCTGCTTTTGACATTTAAATTTATTTCCAATCTTGTTTAGCTTAACCATATCTACAGTTTCCTCTTTCAAGATTTCACAGACCTTCTGCAACTTTATTCATCTCTTCAGTTTGCCTCTTCTTACTCCATTAAAAATAACCAACTTTAGGACAAACTACTTTCCTTTTATCTCCTTTAAAATACACCTCTATACCTTATACCTTCTGTTACTAAACATACACAGTTCTCTTTCAATTGTAATACGAATTCTTAACTCTCAGAGACCTCAATTTCTAATGGCAGTTAGAAAGTAAACAATTAACATCCTTTAGATTGGCAAATTTATGAATATATTTTGTAACCTCTAGAAGTATTTCATTTGCCCTTGACAGTTTTACAGAGGCTGGGAAAATGTGGGGGCAAGTTATGGCTTGCTGTAAGTCTGAAAGAGAGTCAGAGGTTAGCATGACATCATCAATATACTGGTACAGTTGTATGGTAGAGGGTTTAGCCTAGCCAGTCAAATCCTCAGCCACAAAACCATGGCAAATAGTGGGGCTATGGAGATACCCCATAAGTAGGACAGTGAAGGCCCATTGTTGTCCTTCCCAGGTAAAGGCGAATTGATCTTGAATGGGTAAATATTTTGGACATATCCTGGTCCCATAAAAAGTCATCCAGGCAAGGAGCTGAGGGTTGAGAGTATCCCCGGCTTGAGGTCCATTCAAAGGTACAGACAGGTGCCAGCCTGTCAAGCAGGGGTTGGAATTTCTGCTCCAGTTTAAGCTGCTGCCACGGAGCTACCAGTACTGTATTGGGTTGCTTATTAATCATTTCTTTATCAGATCCCGGCCTTTATCAGATCCATCCATAGTTGCCTTCTGGTCACCTTTACTGGGCCATCCTTACTTTCTGCCTGCACACCCACAATTGACTCTCTCTTTCCCCTGGACCCGTCAGGCCCCCTGTTTCTGCTTGGCCAGTTCCATTTTGTCCAAATTGGGAACAACCTGTGCTGCCACCTAGATTGTCCTCCCCCCTCGGGTGGACAGAATGGGCACCAAAGTACCATAACAGGCCAACAGGGCAATCTGGATGATGCAGTCCCGCATACCTGCAGTAAATGGCACCACATCAAGGCCCTCAAATGGTTCGATGTAAATAGCATGCCTCATTCCCATCTCCCTAACGAACACTTACAGTTCTGACATGGATATCTAGCACAGCTGGGCCATCGGCAAATTGCCTTCATTTGGACAAGCCCTGCGGCAACCCGCCATGAGCCAATTCAGCAGAGATGCGTTTTCTGCATATTGGATTGCCTCATATGTGTTGGCGCAAAGAGAGTGAGTGGTGACAGAGGCCATATGGGTTAATTCCTCCCCAGACAGTATTATGCTGTACACACCCATGTCCCAGAGGTGGAGTAGCCACCCTGCGATGGGCTCTGATCCTTTCGGGCTCTGATCCTTTCTGGTGGAACTTGGCAGCCAGCTCTACCAAGTTGTATATGGCTGGGCGGAGGTGTATAGATGTTGAAGGGGAGGAGGCAGGTTCCTCGAATCTTGCTGCTCGGGGCATTTCTGTTGTCTTTAGTTTCTAAACAATTACCGTGCAGGCCCGAAACACACATGTGGCTTCCTCTGGGAGGGACTCCTCTATTTCTTCATCTGACTCAGACTTTCTGTTGTGGGATCCCACTTATAGGGGTTCCATTCAGACTGTGTAATTACTGCCCAAAAGCTCTTGTTAGCTTTTGCCCCCAAACCTGTGCAAAGCAGCAGGCTAGGTCCTGCTGCTATTCACTAGTCTATTCTGTCATCCAAGAATATCCTTGCTATTGGCCTATGTGACTCACAGGTCTCCTTCTAGCCTTACTTCCTCTTCCACATTCTTCACCCTTTCCTCAGCCTGCAACTGTTTAGCGGTAGCCTCATGCAGTGCCTGCAGAAGGGGCCAGCCCGATGCGGCTGCTACGACCTGCAGCTCTTTCTTTTTAAAGAATACAATTCCCCTACTTTCAGTAAAACCTGTAAGAGGCCCATAGGTGTGTTGGGGGTGTCCTCCCATTCCTTTGTGGGCTCCAAGAATCTAAAAGGCTTGCCACATCAAACAACATGGACCTAGAGGCCCACTCCGGGATTCCTCCTGGCAGACTCTCACCAGGCATGTTCTCCCACTCACTTGAAGTCAACTTAACCAGGGTACTTTCCGGAATACCCTCCCAGCTACACCAATTGTAATACAGGAGCCCCATGCCTGGAACTTGCAACAGGGTTTAGATATTCCAGAAAAACCACCAAGACCAGAGGGGTGAGAAATTCCACTTATTAATCATGAGGCAGAGAAGCTTCAGCAGCAGCTGGTCAGAGCTGCAGAAAAAGCTGCTGCTGACCAAGAGCAAGCAGAGTTTTTTAATGCACACAAGCAGAGCGAGGGGTAATCTCACTAGGGGAGCAGCCACCTTCTCAGACAGATGGGAGCAAGGTGTGCTGCTTGGTTACAGGTGCAGATAACGTCCATAGGAGCAGGAGAAAACGTCCTTAGGAGTGGGCACTGCTGAAAGCTGCCTCTGGCCGGGCAGCTATCAGTCTTCGGAGTATGTGGAGGGCCTGTGTTCTGAGCTAACCCTATACACACACACCCTCAGATCTAGATATTCTACTTCTAGGAATTTATCCTGTATAAATATTCCCCTTGTGTGAAATCATGTATGTGAAAGGTGGGGTTTTTTTTTTTTTGCTTTTTTTTTCAGCACTGAGGATTAAATAATTCATGTGAAGCACATAGAATGAAGCTTGGCAGTCAATAAGAGCTAGATGTTGTTGTCAATAGCAAGATTGGAAACAGCCCAACTGTCCATTAATAGTCAATTCATTAAATAAAGTATAATACAGCCATCCGTTGGGATACCAAATATCTGTTAAGAAGAAAGAGGAAGCTCTCTGTGTAGTGTAGATTTGGACTGATCTTCAAGTGTAGCGTTAAGTGAGAAAAGCAAGGTGCAATGCAGAGTGTGGAGTATGCTGCCATTTGTGTGGAAAAGGGAGATAAAAGAATACATAAACCTATTTTCATGGATATGGGTAAAATATCTCTGGAAGGATAGCCAGGGCTGCCCGTGGAAAGACAATCTGAGTGGCTGGGGACAGGGGTGGGAGGAGAGTTTCCTCTGGATACACTTTTGTATGTTTTGAATTCTGAACCCTATAAATACCTATTCAAAAGTTTTTTTAAAGGTCAAATTAAATAACAACCCACTAAGGCCTAATTTGGAAAAGGTACCAGTTATGAAATACAATATGGAATTTAGAAACAATGTGTGAAAAATCTGTTAATTGCATTTTCCAATTTATCCTTTGATAACATTGAAAACCTTAATACTATGTGTAAAATAGAATAATTTCAGTTATCTAAAATAATTTTACATGCAACATAAACTCATTACAATAAACAAAAGGTTTATTTAAGATAACTGGCAAATAGGAAAATGTAAAACTTTTTGTTATAAAGGAATATGAGTTGATTTGTAAATCTGACTAGAAGTCAAAATTAACCACACAGAACAAGTGCTAAACTCTTGGTTCTAACTCTAAGGAGAAGTTAGTTGTCACAGGTCAGAGTAGAAATTTTACTAGCTTTAAGCTTTCTCTTTACCAGTTGAATACGTACACATTTTCCTATGAATTGTGAATAGGCTGACTACCCCTGGTCACCATAAGTGTTTAATCATTTATGAGCAGTTTATTATCCCTGTTCCCATCTCTCACTTATCTTGCCTAAGATAAAAGTGGCCTCCTAAACTTCAACCAATGGAAATTAGGGAGGAATTAGCACCAGGTCACCAGGGCAATACTGGAGACTGCCAAGAAACCCAATGAAGATAACATGTGCCTTTAATTGATGGTTTTACAGATACTAACACTTTCTCCTTGCTCCAGTCCATATTGCAAAATGATAAGGTACGAAAATTCTGGGGACAGATTATATACTAAGCCAATAAAACCTTATAGCGAATTGGATTATAAGGTTGCTTTCCAAAAGTCAAGCACACACAAAGTCAAAGAATATTAGCTCCCGACCCTTATCATTTTACTGCTGAGGAAATCATGCCCAGGGTGGTTAAGGGACTTACCAGGGTATTGGTGGCACGACTCTGGTCTTCGGACTCACACTTCCCTATACAGTCATCATCTCCTCTGTGTCTCAATTCAAAAGTCCTGCCTCCCTTGAGTGACGTCAGAAGCATGGCGGAGTGAGGGATGTCCCCGGATCTCTCCCCTTGAAATAACAACAAGCTCAACATCTAAAACTCAAAAATAACACCCAACCTGAACACAAGCACGTCTGAGTGAGTGATCTAGGCATAAGAGTTTCCAGAGGTCAGAACTATGGGAGTCTGGAGGGTAGACTGAAAGGAACAAAGAAGCTGCCTCATGCAGCCAGAGCTCCCTGCAAGAGGAGGGGGAGGGGAAAATTTGAGGCAGGTTCCCCGAACAGCCCTGCCTGAGGGATCAGCAAGTTCTACGCATTGGTGCCCAAGGATCAGGGCAGAAAGTGGAGCGGGAACTAAGTGTGGAGGGGCAACTGTGTCTTAGCAGCCGCAATTGTGAAGCAGGAGGCTGAGACACAGAGACTAATAACAACCCCCACCAACCAACCCAGAGCGTGCCCTCCCTCCACCCAATATCCTCTCAAACCTAGCACCATGAAGCCCTAGGAGAATCTGACCAAATGGTATCAAAACAAAACCCACTATCAGTACCCTGGGAGTGAGGGTAGCCAATCGTGACTTGAATATTTGATATACCAGAGAGAGAAAAAGCATTATTAGCCTCAAAGCAGAAATCCAAGAGGCTTGGATCCCACTTACTGGAAATCAAAAGAAAAACACCTTATCAACAGGCTAAAGAGAGACCTCTATATAATAAATCTTCTTTCTGAAAAAAAAAAGCAGAATACACTCCCATTAATGCCCAGCCAGAGAAATAGCCATCAAACACCATGAACAACCAGAGTGACAGGGCAGCTCAGAAAGAAAGAAAAATCTCCAGAAAATAAGCTTAAAGACATAGAAATACGCAATTTAAAGGCCAGAGAATTCAGGATTGCATTTCTGAAAAAACTCAATGAGAGGCAAAATAATTCAGATAAACAATTCCAAGAAATAAGAAAAATATAGGTCAGCAAAATGAGTTTTTTAGCAAGAAGACTGAAGCCCTAAGAAAGAACCAAATAGAACTTCTGGAGATGAAGAACACACTAAAAGACATGAAGAGTAAAATAGTAACATTAGGAAATACAGCTGACCAGATGGAGGAAAGAATCAGTGATACTGAAGACAGAAATCTAGAAATAATTTAGAAGGAAGAAGAAAGAGACAGAATGAAAAATAATAAAAGAAATATGAGAAATAGCTGATACCATCAGGAAAGGCAACATAAGAATAATGGGTATACCAGAAGAAGAGAAGAAGGGATCAGAAAGCATATCCAGACAAATAGTTGATAAGAACTTCCCAAATCTAAGGAATGAGATGAAGCTTCGAATTCAAGAAGATAACAGAACATCCAATTATCTCAACCCCAAAAGGCCTTCTCCAAGACACATTATATTAAAATTATCAAAAATTAAAGACAAAGAAAGAATTCTCAAGGCAGATTGCTTCCACCAGGGAAGAAAAATTATTATACAGTGAAGGACAAGATAAGCAATTAAGCCATAACAGTATATTATTAGGTTAAAAAAAAAACGAATATAAATACTGTTATAAATATGTATTAAAAAATTTTTTTCACTTCCA
>NW_006442490.1:71515-99492 GCF_000325575.1 Pteropus alecto | reverse complement strand
AAACCCAACCAAAATAAAGAAAACAGAAACACAAGGACAAGGAAGCAATGGAAACACTGAGCTACCAGAAAGCAAAAGATAAAATGGCTATATGAAGACCTCATATTTCAATTATCACCCTAAATGTAAATGGACTGAACTCACCAATAAAAAGACACAGAGTTGCAGAATGGATCAAAAACAAACAAACAAACAAACAAACAACAACAACAAAAAAACCCCAACTATATGCTGCCTCCAGGAGACACATCTCAGCTCCAAAGACAAATATAGACTCAAAGTGAAAGGGTGGAAAATGATATTCAAGCAAATGGCATTCGGAGAAAAGCAGAGTAGCAGTACTAATATCAGATAAAATAGACTTCAAAATAAAAATGGTAAAGAAAGATACTGAGGGACACTTCATAATGATAAAGGGAATCATGCATCAAGAATGCATCACATAACATAACATCTATGCTCCCAATCAGGGAGCCCCGAAATATATAAAGTAATTACTAACAGAACTAAAGAAAGAAACAGACCAAAACACTATTGTAGGATCTAAATAAATATCCCACTGTTGGATATGGACAGAGCATCCAAACAGAAAATCAACAAGAAAATCAATAAAGTAATAACATCCTTAAATGACACATTAGACCAACTGGACATAATTGACATTTACAGAGCCTTCCATCCCAATACAGCTGCTTATATATTCTTTTCTAGTGCACATGGAACATTCTCGAGAATCGACCACATACTGGGACACAGAGACAGTCTCAACAAATATAAGAGGATTGAAATCATAACAAATATATTCTCTGATCATAATGCTTTGAAACTAGAGATCAACTGGAAAAAGAAAGCAGGAAGAACCACAAATGTATGGAGATTAAATAATATGCTACTGAAGAATAATTGGGTCAGAGAAGAAATGAAAAAAGAGATCAAGAGATACATAGAAATGAATGATAATGATAGTACAACACATCAAAACTTCAGAGACATGGCACGGCAAAAGCGGTAATAAGTGGAAAGTTCATATCATTACAGGCCTATCTCAAAAAACAAGAATGAGCTCAAATAAACAACCTAACACCTCATCTTAAAAAAAAAAAAAAACTAGAAAAGAAGAGCAAACGAAGCCTAAAATCAGCAGAAGGAAGGAAAAAGTCAAAATTAGGGCAGATTTAAATGAAATTGAGAACAAAAAGACAATAAAAAATAAATACAACGAAGTGCTGGTTCTTTGAGATTAATAAAACTGACAAACACCTGGCTAGACTCACTATAGAAAAAAGAGAAAGGGCACAAATGAACAAAATCAGGGATGAAAGAGGAGAAATTATGACAGACACTGTAGAAATACAAAGGATCATACAAGAATATTATGACAAAGTATATAACCCCAAATTGTATAACCTAGAAGAAATGGGCAAGTTCTTAGAAAGATACAACCTTCCTAGACTGATTCAAAAAGAACTGGAAAATCTAAACAGACCTATCAGCAGTATGGAAATTGAAACAATCATCAATAACCTATCAAAAAAGTAAAAGTCCAACACCAGATGGTTTCACCAGTGAATTCTACCAAATATTCAAAGGAGATTTAATACCTATTCTTCTCAAATTCTTCTCAAAAATCGAAGCAGTGGCAATTTTGCCTAACTCATTTTCTGAGACCAATATTACCCTGATACTAAAACCTGGTAAAGATAACACAAAAAAGAAAACTACAGACCAATATCTCTCATGAACACAGATGCAAAAATCCTAAATAAGATACTAGCGAACCGAATACAGCAACACATTAAAAAGACTGTATACCATGATCAAGTTGCCTTCATCCCAGGGGCAAAGACAAGATTTAATATACACAAATCGATTAATGTGATACACCCACATAAACAAAATAAAGAATAAGAATCATATGATCATATCAATAGATGCAGAAAAAGGCTTTGACAAGATACAGTGTCCATTTATGATCAAAACACTGAATGAATCAGTATAGAAGGAAAGTACCTTAACATAATAAAGGCCATATATGACAAACCTTCAGCCAACATTATTCTTAATGGTGAAAAACTAAAAACCTTCCAAGATCAGGAACAAGACAATGCTGTCTGCTATCACCACTGTTATTCAATTGGAGGTCCTAGCTAGTACAATCAGGTAAGAGAAAGAAATAAAAGGCATTCAAATAGGAAATGAAGAAGTCAAACTGTCACAATTTGCAGATGACGTGATTCTCTATATAGAAAACCCTAGACTTCACAAGGACTCTAGAAATAATAAATACAGGGTTTTCGGGATACAAAATCAACGTTCCAAAAATCCATAGCATCTACGGCCATGCTACCCTGAACAAGCCCAATCCTGTCTGATCTTGGAAGCTAAGCAGGATTGGGCCTGGTTAGTACTTGGACGGGAGACCACCTAGGAAGACCAGGTACTGTAGGCATAAAAAAAAAAATAAGGGATTGTAAGCTGACAAGGTCCTCACAATCTGAGGTCAACCAAGGGTTGCCTTGCCTATAAAAAAAAAAAAATCCATAGCATTCCTCTACTCTAAAAATGGATTGTCAGAAAAAGAAATAATAATAATAAAAAAAAACAATTGCTTTTGTAATTGCAATAAGAAGAATAATATACCTAGGATTAAACCTAATGAAATATTTGAAGGACCTATATAATGAAAACTATAAGACTCTATTAAAAAAAAATTGAAAAAGACACAAAGAAATAGAAAGATATTCCGTGTCCTTGGACTGGAAGAATCAACATAGTTAAAATGACCTTAATACCTAAAGCATTATACAGATTCAATGCAACCCCCATCAAAATCCCATCAGCATTTTTTAAAGAAATAGAATAAAAAATCATCAGATTTGTATGGAAGCACAAAAGACCCCTGAATCAAAGCTATCCCGAGAAAAAAGGACAAGGCTGAAGGCATCACTCTGCCTGACTTCAAATTATTCTACAAAGTGACAATAATCGAAATGGCATGGTATTGGCAGAAAAATAGACACACAGACCAGTGGAACAGAACTGAGAGCCCAGAATTAAACCCCCATTTATATGGGCAAATAATTTTCGACAAAGGAGCCAAAAACATACAATGGAGAAAGGAAAGCTTCTTCAATAAATGCTGCAGGGAAAACTGGAAAGCCACCTGCAAAAGAATGAAACTAGACTGTTGTCTATCACCACACCCCAAAATTAACTCAAAGTGGATTAAGGACCTGAATATAAGACCTGAAACTAAATTGCTCAGAAGAAAACATAGATACTAAATTTATGGACCTAGGACTTAAAGAGGATTTTATAAATTTGACCCTAAAGGAAGTAAAAGCATGAATGGGACTACATCAAACTAAAAAGCTTCTGTAGAACAAAAGAAACCATCAACAAGGCAAAGAGACAACCACACGAATGGTAAAATACATTTGCAAGCAGCCTCGGATAAGGGCCTAATACCCCAAATATACAAAGAACTCATACAACTCAATATCAATAGAAAAACAAACAATCTATTTAAATAATGGGCAGAGGACCTGAACAGACACTTCTCCCAAGAAGACAAACAAATGGCCAACATGTGAAAGGATGCTCAACTTCACTAGCTATTAGGAAAATGCAAATCATAATCACAGTGACATACCATCTCACACCTGTTAGTATGGCTATTATCAACAGGACATATAATAACAAGTTTGGAGAGCATGTGGAGTAAAAGGAACCCTCATACACTGCTGGTGGGACTGCGAATTTGTATAGCCACTATGGAAAACAGTATGGAGTTTCCTCAAAAAAGTAAGAATTGATCTACCATTATGATCCAGCAATCCCTCTACTGGGTATTTACCCAAAAAAACTTGAAAACATTTATCTGAAAAGATACATGCACCCCAGTGATCATAGCAGCATTATTCACAGTGTCCGGGACATGGAAGCAACTGAAGTGCCCTACGATAGATGATTAGATAAAGAAGCTGTGGTACATATATACAATGGAATATTACTCAGCCATAAGAAGAGATGAAATACTGCCACTTGCAACATCATAGATGGACCTTGAGATAATCATACTAAGCAAAATAAGTCAGACAGAAAAAGTTGAAAACCAGATGATATCACTTATATGTGAGATATAAACCTAAAAGCAACAAATGAACAGGACAAACAGAGACTCATGGACATGGACAATAGACTAGTGGTTATCAGAGGGGAGGGGCAAGGCGGGAGGTAGACGGGATAAAGTGAGTCAAATATATGGTGACAGAAAGAAGTCTAACTATGGGCAGTGAACACACAATGCAATGTATAAATGAGTCACTGTCGCATTGTACACTTGAAACTTATTGGATTTTGTTAATCAATGTCAGCCCAATAAAAAATAAAAAATAAAAAGTCCTGCCTCCCTGATGCTGTCACACATGCCCTCATCTCTCAAAAATTTCCCTGCTTTTCCTGGAAGTTCTCAAAGGATGATCCAAAATTCAAGTCTTGATACATGAGTTTCTTTTTCAGTTTTATAAAGAAAAAATTGAAATACAAGTCCACTTACTAAGTTGTATATAGTTTATTTTCCTGATTATGAAAGAATAACTATGGCTGTCAGTAACTATTCATTAGGGTATTAATAACCAAGGTTTATCTTATTCTTCCTCTCTGGACCCCAAAATTTTCCTCATTCTTCAAAGCCTAGCTCAGCCCCTCCTCCACCTTGAAGCTTTCCTCTACTACCCTGATCTACATGGATCTCACTAATTGTTATTTTTTAATGTACTTACTGTATGGATTGACTACTTTGACATTTGTGTGTATTAATTTTGACTCCCCAGATTTTGAGCATAATGCCATAGTTTTCCTGTGGGTTCTTTTTTCCCTTTTTGCATCCTTCATAGACCCAAGCTCAGTTTTAGGTACTTAGCAGATACTGAGCTTATCACTTAACCTACAAGTGTTTACTAATAATTGTCTCCTTCATCAAGAAACACTGCCCTTCCCCGTAGAAGCAAAGGGACCAAATTAGAGGAACAATAAATCTACGGTGGCTACTTGCCAGGGGTTAGGGTAAGAGGAGAACATACAATAGCATTCCCAGCTGCCTCTCCTGCCTCCCTTCTTCCCTATCTTCTTCCCATCTCCTCTGGCTCCTCAGTGCCCAAGTGGGCCATCAGTGTTTAGAAATCTGAGTCCTCAACATACCCCCATACCCCTGACCTTAGCAGGGAGACAGTACGGCCAGGAGCTGGTGCTACAGGAAACTACCTTGTCTTCCTTGTCCTTTTCCTCCATACTAAAGGAACAGAAATGCAATCCTGAAATTTGAAAGAAAACCTTATGTGCGTACACCACCTTGTGACCAGTTTGCAAACTACTCTTCCACCAAAAAAAAAAAAAAAAAGCCTAAACACACTAAAATCCTCACACACACCTTCTACCATCAGTCCAGGGAGACTAGTACCCCAAAGTGTGATTATTTGTGATTATTTTCTGCTTCCCTCACTTTGGATTGACCAGAGAAAGGAAAAGATGAGACTCTGAGGTAAACAGGGGAGTTTCAATGTCTTCTACCACCGCGGATTCTAAACTTGGAGACTGTTAAAGAACACTTTAAAAGCACATTGTCATTTGCACACACACCTTTTTATGAGAAGAGGAGACTGCAAGAAAAATCAAATGAAGTAAGTGAAACTTGGGTATTCTTGTACTGAAGTGGTTCAAAGTTTGAAACGGTTAATGATTCAAAGTACAAACTTCCCCAGAAACCAGTGACCTATCTGCTTGGCTTCAGAGCACCAGCCATTTACTACCTGTCTGGGGCTCTACAGTGTTTACTCCGTTTGGGTTCCTAGCTCCACCTCCAGGCCAGTTCCCTGTTATCTGGGCACAGGGGCTATCTTCTTCCTCCATACTTGGTGGAGTCCTTGCCAATAGCCAAGTAAATGTGAAATAGTTAAAGAGCCTAAGTTATTTGGTTTTACTCTCACTGGTATTAAAACCTCTCTTTCCTTCCCATTGTATAAACTCAGCTCTCTCCCTCTTTGAATTTCCAGTATTGTCTATTAGGATTTTTAATGGCTGATATGTTCCTAAAGTCAACTCTTTCACAAGCGATGTTATAATGTTCACTCCATATTTTTAAACAGCTCAATGCTCAATATTAGGCAGTTTTGTTTTTATACATTTTCTAGTTTTTTTTTGTATAATTTGATATCTTACTAATGGGACTGACTGCTATAAATGATATGTAGTGACAGACTATTACATATTCAAGATGTAAAAGGTGGGTAGTATATGCTTTAAGCGTTTAAAAAAAATAAGTATGCGCTCCAGCAATGTCTTTTTAAAAACATTTTTAATTTTTTTTATTTTATTATTAGTTTCAAGTATACAGTACATTAGTTAGACAGTTATATAGTTTACAAAATGACCCCCCTAATTGCTCTTTCTCTCCTCTGGCTCTTCACCTAGCCTTTACATTAATGCTAACTGCATTCTCTATGTTGTGCTCACCATTCCTGTGACCATCTATCAACTACTAATTTGTATTTCTTTAACCCTTCACCCCATTCTCCCAGCCTCCCACCCCCGCCCCAACCGTCACCAGATTGTCCTCTATATTTGTGTCTGTTTTTGATTAGTTTGTTCTTTTTGTTCCTTAGATTCTGCATATAAGTTAAATCATATGGCATTTATCTTTCTCTAACTTATTTCACTCAGCATAATAACCTCTAGGGCCATCCATGTTGTTGCAAATGGCAGGATTTCATTTTTTTTAATGGCTGAGTAATAGTCCATTGTATATATGAACCATAACTTCTTTATCCAATCGTCTGTTGATGGGCATTTAGGTCGCTTCCATATCTTGGCTATTGTAAATTGTGCTGCCATGAACATAGGGGTGCATAGATCTTTACGAATTATTGTTTTGGTTTTCTTTGGATAATTACCCAGAAGTGCAATTGCTGGATCAAAAGTTAGATCTACTTTTAATTTTTTGAGAAACCTCCAGACTGTTTTCCACAGTGGTTGTACAAATTTGCAATCCCACCAACAGTGTATGAGGGTTCCCTTTTCGCCAACACTTTTTCTTTGATTCATTGATGATAGCCATTCTGACAGGTGTGAGGTGATATTTCATTGTGGTTTTAATTTGCATTTCTTTTAAGCTAGTTATTTCAAAGTGTTGTTTTATTATAATATCCCAATATGTCTTCAGTTATTTCAAGATGTGCAATTCTTAAAGCAGAATCCATATTAATTCATTATATGAAATATATATATTGCTACATATTGCATTCTCAGAAGTTTTAGGATCACAAATTCAACAAACATTTACTAAGCACTTATTATATACCAGGTACTGTGCTAAGGAATATGGAGAAAAGATGAAAACATTGTCTCCACCTAGCAGGAAGAAGATACTCATAGTAGTTATGATATGATGTGGCAAGTGTTAAATTGCTAGTAGATACAAAATGCTCTGGGAGTATAAAGAAAGTGAGGTCTGCCTTAAATAGTAGTTTTCAGTAGGAGTGGAGGGGTGGGGTGAATTCCAGGAAGAATATATATGTAGAGGCATGAAAGGGACTCTTAAAATGAGCTTTGGCATTTCATATGGTTTTAAAAAAACAGCATGTATGAGGGAGTGGCAAGAGACAAGGTTGGAAAGGTAAGCTGGAGGCAGATGGTGATAAATCTTATAAGCCAAGTTTGGGGTTTTAGACTCGATTCTGGATGCCAATGTTTCTCCATATGTGGTACTGGACCAGCAGGACCAGCTTCACCCGGGAACTTATTAGAAATGGAAATTCTTGGGTCCCACCCTAGACCTACTGAATCAGAAATTCTGGGGTTGGGACCCTCTAGATGATTCTGATACATATTACACTTTGAGAACCATGGCTCCAGGAAATGGGAAACCTCTGAAGGATTTTAAGCAGGAAACTGACCAGCTAAGATCTGAAGTAGGAAACCAGCTGACATTGACCAGTCAAGCAGAGGACCTGGCTCCAGAGTAGTTATAGTGAAAAAAAAAACTGTTGAATGACTATGGCATAGAGAGATGATGAGGGCCTAGACTAAGGCAGTATGAATGGAGAGGAAACATATTTTTGAGATATTTTGCAGGTGGCCCAGGTTCAATCAGGTGAATAAACTATGTCAATACAAAGGTGTGACTGAAATAGTTTTTATATAAAAGCACACCATACTTTTGTTGAATGTAGCAACTGCTAGATGTTCTAAGAAAGAAATGGTCCACATTTATAGACCCTATAATAATGGAAGGTCAAGAGCAATTTCTATATGTTCCCATAGTATCAAGAGCAAAGGATGTCCTGGCTTATACATGAGTCTTCTGATATGCCTGGCATTTCTACTTCCCACTGTAAGTGAGTAAACTGGCATTCACATATTAACACAGACATATTTTGTGAGTTTGGAGTGTGAATAAATTCCCGAGATCAATGTATAATTCCTGGATGAGCTGGCAAAATTAAATTCAAACCCTGAAAAGCTAAAAAAAGACACTGGTTCTGGTGATCTAACCAAGGTACTGCCAAGGTGAGACCCTGCTAGAGCCACCTTTTTATTCTAACTTGACCCTGGTCACATAGCCCACTTAGCTCAGGAAAAAGCTGTAATAAGTGAAAGAACTGGACTTTATACTATGCGTGAAGCTCAAGTGGAACTGTTGTTCCTAATTGTGGAGGCAGGATTTAGCTGAGGCAATCTTCAGTTTCTCGATGGAGAGAATGGTGTGGGGGCAGGGAGAGGGAGAGAGGGAGAAGGGGGAGAGAGAGAGGGAGGGAGAGGGAGAGGTTTACAGGTCAACCTATACAGCTAATTTACCAATGAGAATTTTGCAGAGTGAAATTTCTATTTGTTAGGACTCTAGATACTTCTTGTTACTGAACATTTTTTTAGTTGATACCAATATCTTGGCTTATTTGACCAACTTATTTCGGCCAAGAATAGTTTCTAATCAAAAACCACTATTTTAGGGAATTTGAGAGCTATAAAAGACCCTGGAGATTAAAACAAAACTTTCATATTATAGATGAGGAAATGGAGGGCCTCAAAGAGTAAATCACTTAATCTGTTTACTGTAGGGCAAAATTCTCCAGAATACTAGAAGGTGGCAAAATAAGATTAAGAGCAACACGGATAATCTGCTCGTTTAAGTTTTAGACAAGATTTTTAATTCCTCTATTTTCCATTTTAAACTTTTTTAAAAGCAGAAAAAGAATAGCAAATTACTTACTTTATTAGATTATTAGAGGATGAGGAAGGTTTTCTTGTAGTTTCTTAATTGTTTTGTTTTCAGAAATTGGAGTTAAATGTAAAAGCCCCATGAAAAAAAAATAATATTTGGGAAGAAAATGTGCGTGAACAATTTAAGGGGAGACACATGCATTATTTTATAAGCTATTTGTTCTATTTTCTATTTTGCCTATAAAGGGGTAACTTTATACTAAATAACATCCATTATATTTGATTGTATATTACATGTAAAGGGAATCTATCATAATCACCTGTCACAGATTTGAAAAATTTCATATTTTCAAATATCCTGGTATTTGAGTAAATCTCTTATTTTGAGAGTTCTAGAAATGCTTCGCAAACTAGTTTAAACTTGCATCCTGTTTAACTATGTGGAAGTGAACAACTTGAAAGGCACATTTCGCCCGTTTCCTGTTTTCCAAACTTCCCACTACTTTATACCAAATATACTGCAATCTAAAAGGTGGTGTCCACTCTCTATTAAATATCCTGTATATAGCATCTCATAGGCAAAGATTTCCCAGCACTTAGAGGAGCCGTCAAGAAGATTTTCATCATCAAGAATATGTTAAACTCCATGTATTCTTTGCCTGAAAAGGTAGACTTCTCCCTTTCAGTCTGGAATTCAAATTAAGAACGCAATGCATTCTTAAAAAAACAGGACTGTTTTTTAGGAAAGACTAAAGGATCCAATTTTTCAAGTTTGCGTCGACCTCTTATTTCCCTCAAAGGTCAAAAATCCGGGAGTGTTTTCATTTAATATTTGCCCTCTCGCTCCCCGACGTGAGAGGTCTCTTTGAGTCTACTCTGGCAGAAATGCTACTACAGTCCAGAGAGGACAGATGTTAACTTTACACTGAGGGGAAAACACAGAACAGATTAAAGGCCAGAGTGCAAGAGGGAGTCTCAAACAGTCCGTCCTAGGACTTCAACTGCACCTGATTGGGCCGGTCCCAGTCTTTCCAGCCCACGTCCCCACACCGGCCGGCTCCGTGTGAAACCGGTCATGTGAGCCTGTTTACAGCCGAGCAGCTGGTGCAACCATCAAGATCCATGCGGAGGTCCAGGAAAGGGGAAGCAGACAGGCCACATACCCCTACACCGCCCCCTCACATTTTGCATTCCAAGAATGCGCTCGCTCTCCCTCCCTGACTCTCCACCCCTTTCATCTCCCTCCAGCCACCCCGGACGCCTGCCTCCATCCCCGCCAATTTCCTTCCAGTTGCTCGCTGAGGGGACCGGCTGGGCTGGAGGAAGGAGGAAGGGCGAGGACGGTGTCACCCCAAATAGGGAGTCGAGCTCCCTCCCCCAGCCCTCCTCAAAACATCCGCCTAAGAGTTGTCCCCGGAGTCGCATCCCCGGGGCAACCGAACTCTGCCAGGCAGGCACTGGGAGGATTCCGAGCCTTTAGCCTCCGCCCGGGCACAAGACACACACACACACGCACACACACACACGGGCCAGCCAGACCTGGGGCTGGGATATGCAGGTAGCAGGGCAACTGACAGTCAGGGATGGGGCAGAAAGGACCCCATCTGATTCCTTCTCCCCACCTCCCACCCGAATCCCGGCGCCGCGGAGCCCTGCTGTCAGTCACCGAACCAAGCTCGGGGTTTGGGGACTGCTCGCTCTTTCTGCGGGGTCTCTCGGCAACGTAACTTCCATGTTTTCCCGAAGTCGGAGGAAGTGGGTGACGGGACGGTTGGGGACTCTCACCTCGACACACCAGCTCCTCGCAAAGCAGCTGCGACTGCTCCCCCGGTTCTTTGTCAGCGTCTCTAGGCTGCACTGCCTGCTGGGATACCGGAGGACTCAAATGCCACCTCTCTCCGCCCTCGAGGATGAGCTGCGGTTGGAGGGTGGGTGGGAAAAGGGATGAGAGGTGGAGCCCGGGGCGGGGCTGGGGGCGGGGTTCCCTTACCACCACCTTGCCTCTCTGGTTTCCTCGTTCTCTGTCTCTGATCTGCTCCTCCCCTCCCCTATCCTCCCCTTCCCTCCCAGCCCGCCGGCTCTTGAGGAGACTGGAGACTCTTACAAAGGTGCCATCTCCCTCTGCACTTGTTAGACAATCACCCTTGACTCCTCCCCTTTCTTACTCCCCTACACACTCACATCCAGTGAGTACCCAAGGCTATTTGATACTACCTCTGAGTACTCCACTCCTCAGTGCTACAGGCTCTGTTTAGGCCCCATTACCTTTTGCTTGGATAGTCCCTCCACTCTTGCCTTTGTCTATACCATCTCCCAGGCAGCAACCAGAGGGATTTATCTAAGGTGTATAGGTGACTGTGTTACTCTTCTGATTGAAACCTTTCAATGTCTCAGCAGTACCTACAACTCCTTACCATGGAATATAAGGCCCTCTGTGATCCTTTTCTAATGCACCCAATACTCTAGCCCAATATACTGGCCATCCATGGAAGACAACGGGGCTTCAAGACAACTCAACCTGCACTGGCTGCCCCAAATCCCCCCCCACCCTTAAAAGGAGGCTGCACAGTCAGTAACGATCATAGGCCCCTGGGAGTATCATTAAACATAGAATTTTCAAAATTAAATTTTAATGATGTTCAGAAAAGAAGAGTAATATGCAGCTGCCACAGGTCTCCTCTCCACAAGTATAAGGCCCAAAGAATTCTCCCTAGTTGCCCACCTGAGCAATGGGCTGCCAGAAAATATCCCTTGGGCTCAGGCTTCTGATGCCTTTGCTCAGATTACCTCAATCTATAATGCTCTTCTCTGTCTTTAGAATACCAATCTATTTTTCAAGGCCGCTTCAGCAGCGGCTGGTCAGAGTTGCAGGAAGAGGCTGCAGGAAGAGGCTGCAGCTGATCGAGAGCAAGTAGTTATTTTTTTTTATGCACACAAACAGAGGGAGGGGTTATCTTATTGAGGTAGCAGCCGCCTTCTCAGGCAGTTGAGAGCAAGATGAGCTGCTTGGTTACAGGAGCAGGTAAAGTCCATGGGAGCAGCAGAAAACGTTCTTGGGAGTGGGCACTGCTGATAGCTCTTTGGGCACTGCCTTCCTTGGCTGCTGGCCGGGCAGCTATCAGTCTCCTGAGTATGTAGAGGGGCTATGTTCTGAGTTAACCCTACAGCCGTCCATATGTCTTCTTTGGAGAAATGTCTCTTCATGCCCTCTGTCCATTTTTGGACTGGATTTTTTTTTTTTTTGAGTTATAGGAGTTCCTTATATATTGTGGATATCAACCCCTTATCAGATTTACGATATATTATCCCATTCAATTGGTCGTGGTGTTGGGAAAACTGGACAGATACATGCAAAAAAATTGAAACTGTACCACCCTTCTTATGCCATATACAAAAAATAAACTCAAAATGGATTAAAGACTTAAATGTAAGGCCTGAAATCATAAAACCGTTAGAATAAAATATAGGTAAGAAGCTATTTGACATCAGTCTAAATAATCTTTTTGGATATGCCCCCTTGAGCAAGGGAAACAAAAGCAAAAACAAATAGGACTTCCATGACAACTATTAATTCCTGCTCCATCACCACAGAACATTGCTTATTTTGTTTTGCAATTCTTCCTGACTTAGGTAATCACTAGTACTGTATATGTCTTCCTTTCTCTCCTACCTAGACTATGAATTCCTCAAAGCTGACCTACAGCTGCCAGCACCAATGCCTGATCCAGAAAAGATATCAGTAAAATTGGATGAAATGAAATCCTTCAACTCCACAGCATCCAAAACCCTAAGTAGGCCCAGAAAGGATCCTGGGCAACACCTCATACAACAAACACTATTCCTTCACTAGGTCATCTCCATCTTGACCCAGTCATGTGTCATTTTGCAAACATAAACTGGTTAGGCAGCACAGCATTGCAAAAGGACCAAAGCTGGTACTTCCCTTGCAGGTCAGACTGGTTTGTGGTATAGTATATGGTTGTGGAAAATTTAACTGGTACAGTTCCCATGAGAATCCAGAGTAGAAAAATTTTGTGGTGCCATATAAAATAACTGAGTTTCCAATGCAGACATATCTCCTACCTTTGGGAGGTTTTGGACTCCTATTTGCTTCAGACTACCCTTAGGTACCATACCCTTTAGAACTTCTATTCTTTTTTATAAGGCATTTTATTACAAAAGTAGACATCTTGCTTTGTGTTGTTCTTGCATCATTTAATGCATATTTATTTTCTCTCCAATTATGTTACAAGCTACACTCTGGCAGGGTTTCCTCATCCCTAAAATGGAAACAAGAATTCTTGCCCTACCCAATCTTTCAGGCTGATAAATATTCTAATGTGATAATATTTATAGCATATGTGATAATGTAACTATAAGATGCTCTTCAAATATAAGCTCTGTTATATTTTACACTTTAAAAAAATCTTTATATTCTACTATATTAGGTGTGTGTGTGTGTTTGAGATTCCACATTAGGAACCAAAGCCTTTATTGCAAATTCCTGGACATAATGCTTTAAATTGCAGTTTTCTAAACTTGCCAGAAGAATCATCAGGAGCCCTTGTTAAAAACACATTCTGAGAACCTACCCCAGACATACTGAATAAAAATTTCCAGGTAAACTTCTGCTCCAACAAATCTAAAGTGTGGGTTTGTCCACGCCACCAACCAATTCTCTCACACCAGTTGGGTGTCCTATGATTCAACTCAATTTTGACGATATCTACCCAAAGATAACATCATATCTCACAGGTAAAGTGTTCCGTCCCACAAGACTACCCTCCACTTCACATGCCAATTGCAGGACTAGATTGTTACCCGTGCTGTACTATTGAAATACTGGTCACAAATGAAAGGTTCCCACAACCCCCTCCTTAGGTTCAATTCCACATATTTGTTGGTCAACACCTGTGAAAATGTTATTTAACCCATTATCCTGGGAACCAGCAGAATGACAGAGGTGCTTCAGGAAATTCATTTACATTTATAGAGCCTTAGACCGTGTAAATGAAAGGAATGCCACACAAATCACCGTTAGTTTAGGCACAAACCCAGTTGATGAACTGTGGAACCATAAAATTAAAACTTTCTCTAACAGGCAGAAAAGGAAAACAAACGTTACTCGTTACTGTTTCTCTGCATGCTAACCTCTTAAATCTACAGTGCTGCCAAATCCTCTGCTATCTCACGTATGGCTGGGAATAGTTAAATATCCCAACAGTAAGAAAAAAAGTAGGCTTATAGGACAGCACTCGAGCAACTCTGTGCCATTACTAGTTTAGGTGACTTTTCCAAACATATGAAAGAGGAATCAATCTCAACAGCGATATTGATTGTATTTCATCTCTCTCCATTTGAACGGGTAAGCCTTTGTCCCGCATGTCTAGTCGTCCCTAAGGCTGTATGTGGACCTAGAGGTCCATTATCTGCATTATGTATCTGATAATGTTTTTATTCCCCAAAGTAATGGAAATATATTGATATTCAGATGGTCCTCAGATGGGCTTACAGGGTAGCACTCCGTTGTGATGTCAAAGGTCAATGAACCAGCTCTGCCTCATTGTAATTACGATTATTTCTCCAGAACGTCTGTAAGAGGTGGGCAAATGCTGAGCTTAGTTCATACGTGGGTTGGCTTGATATGCAGTAGTAAACAAAGTGGACTTTGAAAATTTAAACCTCATTAACTTTCAGTTTGGCATGTAATTGGTCAAAGTCTTTCTTAAATCAGGCAGAACATTTGGGTTAATAAAATCAAGTTGAATGGTTCACAGGGTACTTAAAATAATTAAAAGCGACTAATTATGAAGGTCCAATTGAAGATGCTGGCATTCTGCCTCCCTGGATGGGTAGAAAGGATGATTGTGTTAAGTATATTCACCATTTGGTTTAAACATAGATTCTGCTGTGGAAAACCGTCTGGAGGTTTCTCAAAAAATTAAAAATGGACATACCTTTTGACCCAGCAATTGCACTTCTGGGTAATTATCCAAAGAAAATCAAAACAATAATCCGTAAGGTTCAATGCACCCCTATGTTCATGGCGGCAGAATTTACAATAGCCAAGATATGGAAGCAACCATATGCCCATCAACAGACGATTGGATTAAGAAGTTATGGTTCATATATACAATGGAGTATTATTCAGCCATTAAAAATGAAATCCTACCATTCACAAAGACATGGATGGACCTAGAGGTTATTATGCTGAGTGAAATAAGTCAGAAAGACAAAGACCATATGATTTCACTTATATGCAGACTCTAAGGAACAAAAATAACAAACTAATCAAAAACAGACTCACAAATATAGAGGTCAGTCTGGTAGAGGGAAGGGGTGCTGGGAGCTTGGAGAAAGAGGGGGAAGGTTAAAGAAGTACAAATTAGTAGTTGATAGACGGTCACGTGTTTGGGGAGCATGGCATAGGGAATGCAGTTAGCATTAATGTAATGGCTAGGTGAAGAGCCAGAGAAGAAAAAGAGCAATCAGGGGGATCGTTTCATAAACTATATAAGTGTCAAACCAATGTACTGTATACTTGAAACTAATAAATTTTTTTAAAAATTAAGTGTAAGAAATATTTTTAAAAAATATTGATTTTGCCAACGTGGTTTTAGAAGTGTTCAGAAGGAGTTTACTTAATGCAGAAAGTCCGGCTTATTCCCTACAATCCGTGTCCACCTGGAGCTAGAGGTAGGTGGAATGGGCAGGGACCTACTGGGTATCCTTTGAACAATGTCGGTAGGTAACCCCCTACTGCCCTCAGCGAAAGTGTCCCTGTAGCGTTCCTCCTGCCAGAATGGCTCTGTTCAGGATCGCTCCTTGGACTACACTAGTTGCATTATCCCCAGTCATCTTTCACGCTAAAAATGTCTTGCAGAAGGTACTACTTTGCTGAAATTAATCATGAACATCTCAGCGAGATTCTGTATAGGCACAAAGGAATGGCATATTTAAGAGAGAAAGGAAGTTCTTATTACTTTGCAAGCTCACTCCTTTGCTATTGCCATTCTTGGTTTGTTTTCCTCACCTCATTGTAGCAATCTACTCAGTACTCAACCAAGAAGTCATAACTCAGAGGGAGGGAGAACTATAAAACTGACATAAAGGAAGATGAACATAAAAAGGACAAAGAGAAATTCAACCTTTTTTTTTTTTGGTGGTTGGGGCCAATAATGACTTGAAACCTATAATTAAGACTGAAGTTACACAAATTTTGTGACACCAAAATGCACAAAAATGTAATATGGCAGCAAAGTGGTCTTCAGGTGGTTTAGTGTCCCGGGGCCTGTGTCTCAGGAGTAACCTGGTAGAATATAATCATGAAACGCCTCACTCTTCGCTTAACCCCCGTGGCCTAAGTGTACACCTGTACACAGAGGCAGCCCTAGGGCAGAGATGGAGTCTGGAAGGGGATTCTAAATGCACCCTTTGTGAGTGTCCCTGATGTCCACCGAATCCTGGAGGGTGCCCAAGGAGAAGCCTGAGAAAATGATTACCAGAGATCTTGAGTGTACTGAAGCTTCCTCCAGAAGCTTTTGCAGGTGTCTGATGCCATGTCTGTTTCTACGGGTTTTGAGACATTGCTGTGTCTTCCATCATGGGAGTACTTAGGTAGTGTTTCAAGTAGTTCTGAGCAGTAATGAGTCTAAAATGAAAAATAACACATCTGAAGGGACCAGGTATGGAAAGGATAAAGATCAGTCAAAATACAGACTCGATGAAGTTTCACATATATATACTCTACAAACAAGCCATTCCAATAAGGATGTTGAGTGCAGCAATTTTTTTAAATGTGTGTGTGATAAGGACCTCTGCTAAGCTGTGCCTTTGTCTAATAAAAGATGCACCCTTCTGGTGCAAGCAGCCTCATGTGTACACCTATTTTCAAAATTGGTTTATCTGTCTTCTTATTGATTGGCAGCAGTTCTCTATACCTTTTCTTTTTTTAGGCGAGGCAACCCTTGATTGACCTCACAGATTGCAAGGACCTTGTCAGCTTACAGTCCCTTATTTTTTATTTTTTTATTTTTTATGCCTACAGCACCTGGTCTTCCTAGGTGGTCTCCCATCCAAGTACTAACCAGGCCTGACCCCGCTTAGCTTCCGAGATCAGATGGGATCGGGCTTGTTCATTTATACATTCTTGAAGTCCATGTCCTTTAGCCAGAGACTACCAAGGATACATCTGTAATTGAAAAAATTGGGTTTCTTACTCAATGCAGCAAGGGAGAACACACCATGGAAAACCGTAGGGCATGTCAGTAAGAGAGAGTTAGAAAAGAGTCATTAAACTATTTGGACTTGCGTTAGGTGATTTAGGGGACAGCTTAAGGAAGTGAGGCTTTGCCCTGCATTGGATGCTGTCAGGAAGTGGGGAAATTCTACGACTGAGTGTCTTAATAAATATTATCTGTAGAGAAGGCATACTTATATTTAATGCTTTTTGTGTCCTGTTTAAGAAATCTTTGCCAAACCTAATATCATGAGGATATTATCCCATATTTTCCTCTGAAACCTTAATTGTCTTAGCCTTCAAATTTAAGCCTATAATACATACTGAATTAATTTTTGTGTATGCCGAGAGGTAGAGGACAATGTTTATTGTTTCAATATGGATATCTGATTGACCCAATGAAATTTATTGACAAGACCATTCTCTCTCCCACTGAATTGGGGTAGTGCCTTTGCCATAAATCGGGCGACACATAACTACGACTTTCATTCTGGATTGTTTCTTTTATTCCATTTGTCTGTCTGTCCTTGCACTAATACCACATGCTTTAATTTCTGTTTTGTTTTTAATGCCTACAGCACCTGGTATTCCTAGGTAGTCTCTCATCCAAGTACTAACCAGGCCTGACCCTGCATAGCTTCCAAATCAGACGAGATCGGGCATGTTCAGGGTGACGTGGCTGTAGACACTGTTTTGTTTGTTTTGTTTTTTACAATAAGTTTTGCTATCTGGTGGTATAAGTCATCCAGCTTTATATGTCTTCAGTATTGATTTAGTTATTGTAGGTCCTTTGGCTTCCATGTAAATTTTAGAGTCACTGGTCAGTTTCTCTTGTTAGTGTTTTTTATCCTGTTTAAGAAATCTTCGCCTAACCCAATATTATGAAGATACCCTGCTGTATTTTCTTCTAAAAACTGCTTGATTTTTATTGGAATTACATTGAACCTAAAAATAAATTTGGGGAGAATATATGTTGCAACAACTTTTGAGTTTTTCAATTCATTAACATCTCGTATGCTTCCATTTATCTTGTTATTTAATTTAGCTCAGTAATATTTTTTAGTTTCTAGTGTTGAAGTATTGCAAATATTTTATAGATTTATTCCTTGATATTTGACCGTTTATAACACTATCATACATGGTATACTTTTGGGTAAATTCTATTCTCACTACTTTGATGTGAGTAAATAGGGATACGATTAATTTTTTATAATGGCTTTATTGAGATTTAGTTCACATGCCACAATATTCACTCTTTTAAAGTGTACAAGTCAGTAGTTTTTAGTTTATTCACAGAATCGTACAACCATTACCACTACCTAATCTTAGGACATTTTCGTCACCCCAAAAAGAAACCCGGTGCTTCCCCATTCTTCCCTCCCCCAGCTCCACCAACTACTAATTGACTTTCTGTATCTATACGTTTGCCCATTCTGAACATTTCATATAAATAGATTTATATAATATGTGGTCTTCTGTGACTGGCTTCTTTCACTCATCGTTATGTTTCTAGGTTCATCCATGTTGTAGCATGTGTCGGTACTGCATTCCTTTTTATGGTTGAATAATATTCCATTGTATGGATATACCACTTTTGTCTACTCACTCATCAGTTGCTGGAATTTTGAGTCGTTTCCACTTTTTGGCTATTATGAATAATGTTGTTATAAAATTCATGTACAGGCTTTTGTGAGGAGGTATGTCTTCGGTTACCTTGGGGATATACCCAGGAGTGGAATTGCTGGGTGAGTGATATGATAACTCTATTCTGTAAAGAAACATCGGAGGAACTGCCGGACCGTTTTCCACAGTAGTTGCACCATTTTAAAAGCAATGTATGAGGGCCCTAACTTCTCCGCACCCTCACCAACGGTTGTTATTGAGTTTCTTAATTTTATATATTGATCTTCTATTCAGCGAACTTACAAAATTCCTTTCTTATATCTAATTGTTTGTAGATGTGTTTGGATTTTGCATGTACACAATCATATCTTCAAATAATGGCTCTTCGTTTCCAATCGTAATATCTTCTTTCATTTTATTGGCTAGTTGTCCTGCCTAAGTAAGACCTCTAAGACGTGAATAAAAATGGTGATAGTCTAGATTCTTCAATTCTGCCTAGTTTGTGACCTCAGAGGAAAGCATTTGATATTTAACCACTAAATATTATCTTAATTGTAGTTTTCTTGTAGACATACTTTATCGTTTTAATGAACTTATTGTCAAATGATTCAGAAAAATTATATATGCATAGTGATACATATGTATATGTACATATGTTTATATATGTGTGTATAATTATGTGTACAATTCAGGAAATATGCATATGCATATTTTATAGGTTGATAAATACATAGAAATAGAAAATGTTGTAAAGGAACATGGAAGTCGCTTTAACTATTCCTGCAACTTTTCTGAAATTTAAAATTTTACCTACATTTAAAAGAGGACAAAGGGAAATGTATGTACTCATGTATATGTATTTTCCTACTGATAATACGTATTTTATTTCCAATTTTCAGTTACTACAAACAGGGCTGCTGCTTATGTTCCTTTCGGTTATTCACTTCTGAAGTGCCTCTTACCAAGCAAGTACTGAGGCTACAATCCTCCTGACCCAGCCCACCAAGGGAAACAATGGGACTACATCCACACTTATCAAGAGCTCCTTTTTTTTTTTAACATAAAAATACTATCTGCTTTCCATGCTGTGCACACACGTGGCTGCTTTCGGCACAAGGGGGCATATTAAAAAAAATTTAGACAAAGGTGTTATACAGCTTAGAAGAGGTTCCGATCATGCACACATTTTTTTAAAATGTTGCAGTCAACATCCTTATCGGAATTGCTTGTTTGTAGGGTATGTACGTCGTAATGTTATGAGGCATTCACATTCATTATTCGTACAATTCCAATTTTGCTGTATAATGTCATAAGCAGTATATGAAAATTCTCATTTCCCCATATCCCTTCGACACTTGATATTGTCATTATTTTTACTCTTGCCAATCTAATAGTTTTTAAATGGGATTCCATTTCTGTTCTATTTAAAATTTAACTACGAATGTGAGTCGGCATCTCTTCAGATGTTCCTCACTTGGAGTTGATTGTTCATATATCTTTCGGATATCTTCCATTTACCGTCTATAAGTACTCTCCACTCTCCTCCACCCTGTTCTGTGTCCAGGAGGCTGACCGTTATGGATTGCATAAATGCCTCCCTTTCCCTCTGGCTTCTGGCTGAGTTTGGCCAATCACAGCTACTAGACTGAGAGGTGACTGTGGCTGAGTTCCCCTACCAAAGACCACAAATCCTGTCCAGGATTCTCTTCTATAGCTATTGTGTTTTTTGCATAGCGATATATATGTACACATATATTTGTTATGTATGTAATTACTCTGCCCTTACCCCTCCAGCTTCGGTGGAAGGTAAGAGCTCCCCAGTATTACTCCCCAAGGGTATTCACAATTCCTTGTCGATGTCAGTATTAGCTATTGTTGCAATAATGCTTTCTAAGAAATCTCCCCAAAACCTATAACCATCACTTGTTCTCCACGCTTATGTGCTCTGAGCTGCCTGGGGCTATTTTTCACTTCAGGATGCACTTAGGGTGGACTCGACTCTAGGACGCAGACTGTGTTCAAATCTACTCCAAGTGAATCACTGAGTACCCCAATTTGAAGGATCAGCAGCTGTCTGGCGCATCCTCTTCTCATGGCAATCACAGGAGGGCAAGAAGACTGGCAAAACCAGGCAAGCATACTGAAACCCTCTATTCACATCATCTCTGCTCAGATTCAATTGACAAAAGTAAGTGCATGGGAGGGACGAGCCAATATGGCGTAGAAGGTAGATGCTGCGCATGCCTCCTCTCGTTACCACACCCATGTTATAATGAAACGACAGAACGACCATCACTGGAGGTCGCCTGAGGTCTGGCTGAACAGAAGTCATACAACTGGTGACATACAAAAGACGTCTCCTCGAGGCTGGTAGGAGGGGCCCAGTCCCACAACCACCTGCAGAGCCCCCTCCACTCCTGGAGGAGTCAGGGGTCCCGGCCCCACACCAGGCACCCCAACCTGGGGTTCCAGTGCTGGGAAGAGAAGTCCCACAACTTCTGGCTGTGAAAAACCAGCAGAGACCGTGGCTGAGTGAGGCCTGCGGGAGGTGCAGACGTTCCTCTCAAAGGGCCCACTACCGGACTTACTCGGTGACAGACTCACTCACTTTGAGCTCCAGCACTGGGGGCAGTTGCTCGAAGCGCCAGGGACATATGGGGAGACACTGACTTGTCAGGCTCTAGGACGAGGGCTGGAGGGGTGGGTGGCTTTATCCCAGACAGACGTGCTAGCAGTACCCATTGCTCCTTGGTTGAGCCCTCCCCACTCCCAGCGAGCAGATTCAGTGAGCAGATTCAGTCAGCTGCCATATCTGAGTCTCCATCAACCTGGATAACACAGGTCTCTCCACCCAGGTGATTCCCTGAGGGACTGCCTCTCCCAGCTTGCGGATCCATCCAAGCTTACTCCAGTGGATTATTCCATACGAATGGCCTGTCTTGGCTTATGCTGCAGACTTCCCTAAAATCTCTCGAAGGCTCGCAAAACACAAAGAAGCAGCATCTGAATTCGTTGTGCCCTGAACCTCTTGCTGAGCAGAACCAAGGCTGGTACTAGAGGCAGCTGACCTTGGTTTCTGGCTTGGCCTCTTGAGGCACCTATAAGCCCAGCATGGGTGGCAGCCAAGAGCAGATTGCTTGTTGACTCTTACCAGGTGGCCTCAGAAGTGCACAGGCTTACTCCAGCTCAACTTGGCCTGCAGCTGGGCCCCTCCCAGGAGGCCCTTAGCCCGGAACACCCATGGCCCGCTTCGACCAATGATATAGCCAGAGCACCACCCAGGGCTGCATCTGAGGAGGACACACCCAAAGGGCAGACTGAGCAGGCACCAACACCCTGCTAAAGTGAATCCTACTCCATAAGGTCAGCCCCTCATGCGCCAACCCTCACAACCAATCGCCCCGAGGGTAAATCCTCCTATTGAAGTGCGACCACAAATCAAGACTCAACTACATCAAGAGGGCACACGCAACCAACACAGGGGACATACCCTGAGCACCTCGTTCAGGTGACCAGGGAACACTGTGCCACTTGGCGCCATGGGACACCTACTACATAAAGCCACTCTACTAAGACCAGGAGACTTAGGACCCCTATCTAATACACAGAAACAAACACAGGGAGGCAGGCAAATGGGGAGACAAAGAAACATGTCCCACATGAAAGAGCACAACAAAGCTCCGGGAAAAGAACTCAACAAAATGGAGACAAACAACCTACCAGATATGGAATTCAAAACATTTGTTATAAGGATGCTCGATGAACTTAGGAAAAGAGTAGATGAACTCAGTGAGAACTTTAACAATAAGATAGAAAAGATAAAAAAGAACCAGTCAGAAATGAAGAATACAATAACTGAAACGAAGACTACCTTAGGAAGAATTAACAGTAGATTAGATGAAGTGTAGGATCGAATCAGTGATTTAGAAGATAAGGTAGCAGGAAACACCCAATCAGAACAGCAACAAGAATAAAGAATCCAAAAATATGAGGTTAGCTTAAGGGGCCTCTGGGACAACATCAAGTGCAACAGTATTTGCACCCTAGGGGTACCGGAAGTGGAAGAGAGAGCAAGGAATTGCAAACCTATTTCAAGAAATAGTGACTGAAAACTTCCCTAACCAGGTGAAGGAGACTGACATACAAGCCCAGGAAACGCAGAGTCCCAAACAACAGGAAACTGGAGGACCACAGGAAGACACCCCATAATGAAAATGCCAAAGTTTAAATTCAAAGAGAGAATCTTAAAAGCAGTAAGAGAAAAGCAATTAATTATGTACAAGGGAGCTCTCTTGAGACTGGTAGCTGATTTCTCAACAGAAATTTTGCAGGCCAGAAGGGGTTGGCACAAAATATTCAAAGCGATGAAAAGCAAGGACCTACAACCAAGATTGCTCTATCCAGCAAAGCTATCATCTAGAATTCAAGGACAGATAAAGAGCTTCCCAGACAAGAAAGAGCTAAAGGAGTTCATCATCAGCAAGCCAGTATTACAGAAAATGTTAGAGAGACTTCTTTAAGAAAAGAAAAAAGATAAAAAGAGTATAAATTTGAATAAGTTGGTAATAACTACATATCTAGCAACAATTACTTTAAGTGTAAATGATTAAATGCTCCAGTCAAGAGATAGGGTGGCTGGTTCAGTAAGTAAACAAGACCCTTACATATGCTGCCTACGAGAGACTCACTTCAGGTTAAAAGACACACACAGACTAAAAGGAAGGGGATAGAAAAAGATATTGCCTTGATGGACCTAGAGGGTATTGCGCCGAGTGGAGTAAGTCAGAGAAATACAAATGCCATATGATTTCACGTACATGTAGAAGCTAAAGAACAAAACTAAAACCAGAAACAAATCATAGATAGAACATTTTGAGGGTTACCAGATGGGAGGGCGGTTCATGGGGTGAGTGTAAAAGGGGGCATGGATTAAGAAGTACAAAATGGTAGTTATATAAGAGTCATGGAGATATACACTATAGCATAAGGAATATAGTCAGTAACATAATAACTATGTCCTGTGTCAGATGGGTACTAGATTTATTGGGGCAATCGCTTTGTGAGTTATATAGATATCTAATCACTGTGTTGTACACCTGAAACTAATATAATATTGTATGCCTATTATAATTGAAAAATAGAAAATATTAATTTAAAATAAATAAAATATTTATTGCCTAAAAAGAAAAGTAAGTGTGTGACCAAGCCTAGATTCAGAGGAACAGTTATGTACACTCTATGCCAAAGGGTTGGGCAGAGTGGGGAATGAATATTTACAAAACGATTAACCAATCTATCACGATTTCTTAGTCACACCCACACCTTTGTACACAGTCTCTTCATTTCATTCTCCTCCCTTACCCCGTTTGTGTGTATCATTGGTTTCTTATCGGCACACTGATTGATACTATATCCTTCTCACAAGTGTCTATAGATTTTCCAGTTTTCTGAAACATACATCATTCTCCCTCCCCCATTTTTTAAGCGCACCCTTTTATCTTTCCTATTTTTGTGCGCTCCCCTCCCCAAAGGCCCTACTCCATCTCTGGCATCAAGCCTTTGCCACATTTTGAGACCCATGCTAACAACCTAGTATGCATATTTCTGTATTGTTCTTCATACTTAGCTAATCATGTGTGTGAATCTGTGCGTGTGTATGTACGTGTGTATTCGTATGTAAGCCTTTTTGCGTTAATGTCTAAAAACGGGCACATTATTCGATTTCCTGCATATAGTTTCTTACTTAACAAAACCTTGCAATAATCTCTGCAAATCAGCTAGCATAAGTCTATCTCATTCCTTCTGAATGCTGAATTATGTTCCATCGTGTTGATGCCATTCTCCTACTGTTGAATGAAATGGATCTCACCTTTATGACTGAGTTATTCATTCCCCCAGCTGCTAGGAGTTGAAGGCTGCTGAAAGTCACAGCTGAATCACTGCTCAGGAACTACTATGGATTGAAGGTACCTGCCATGTTCAGGGGTACACTACCTCCTCCAGTTAAGAGCATATACAACGACTAGTCAGTGTGGAGATACGTACGCCTTGTCTCCTCTTCTCAATTCTAAATGACCATCCCAGCTTTATATACCCCTGTGGGATCAGGTGAGTCCTCTATTGCAACTGCATGCCCCTTCAAATATTCCCTCTGCTCAATCCTACTTCCCTCACTCCCTTACAACAGCTGTTTGTGGGATCTCTTTCTGCAGAAATTTAAAGTATAATATTTCGTGCTAGAAGTGGTACTAATAAACAAATTAGGAAATGGGATTTTAAGAGTGTGGCCACGTTCCAGCTGGTTAGAAATGAGGACTACATCACTAGTGTAAAGCGACTACTTATAACCACTGTGATGTGATAGTGGTGAAATTGTCAAAACTTTCATCAGTGGAGTACTGAGACATGACACCAACGGAAGGAAAATTACAGCCAAGTGCAGAATCTCAGGAGTTTCAGATGTTCAGAGGAAGTAATAATTATGAAGATGGAGCAATTAAATGGTTGTTTGGCAAGTAAACATTAGTCCTCTTTGTACAGCAAAGTCCACTTTGTTTACTAGCACACAACAAGCCAACCCAAGCATGAACTAAGCTCAGCATTTTCCCAATTCTTACAGATGTTCTGGAGAAATAACTATAATTACAATAAGGCAGAGCTGGTTCAATGACCTTTTACCATCACACCGGAGTGCTACCCTGTAAGCCCATCTGAATATCAATAAATTTCCATTATTGGAGGGAATGAAAACATTATCACATACATAATGCAGATAATGGACCTCTATCTAGGTCCACGTACAGCCTTACGGACGACTAGACATGAAGACAAAGACTTACCGGTTCACATGGAGAGAAAGAGACGAAATACAATCGACATCGCTGCTGAGATTGATGGCTCTTTCGTATGTTCTGGAAAAGTCACCTAAACTAGTAATGACACAGAGTTGCTCGAGTGCTGTCCCACAAGCCCACCTTTTTTTTCTGACTGTTGGGATACTTAACTATTTCCAGCCATACGTGAGATAGCAGAGGATTTGGCAGCACTGTAGATTTAAGAGGTTAGCATGCAGAGAAACAGTAACGAGTAACGTTTGTTTTCCTTTTCTGCCTGTTAGAGAAAGTTATAATTTTACGGTCCCGCAGGCCATCAACCGGGTTTATGCCTAAACTAAAGGCGACTGGCATTCCTTTCCCCACTATTTACGCGGTCCAAGGCTCTATAAATGTAAACGCATGTCCTGAAGCACTTCTGTCATTCTGCTGGTCCACAGGATAATGGGTTAAATAAAACTTTCACAGGTGTCGGCCAACACATGTGTGGAATTCATGGTCTGTAACATAACAATTCGGTGCTGTGCTTTCCAGCAGCTTCCTGGAAACGAGGAAACCGCCTCTGAGAAGCCTCCTAGCTGACTTCTCCTTACATCGCCTTGGCCAAAATCGGATCAAGGTCCATTTCCCAAGGGGCATGGAACTGACTGGTTTGGAAGTCAGCGTCTGGGACTGAATGATCACCAGAGGGGTCTCCATCCCCAGCACCACCGCAGGACTCTACCTTTGCTGTTGTGTAACGCAAGACTCAACATCAGCCACGGAACGGCAGGGGACATACCTTCTGAACAAGACAACGACCCCACGTACTGGACCAGGGAGGGAGAGGCGCCATATTCACTGAGACTCATTTCCTTTTTGAACAGCATCTGACATTTATTGAAAAGAAGGGAAAGACTTTTGTCCAGGTAGTGTAGAAGAGCTGGGCAGAGTGCAGGGGTCACGGTGTTGGACAAAAGGCACACATCAGAGAGACGGCGGCAAATTCAGAAGAGAACTGGATGCTGGGCGAAACTAACGGATCCACAGGAGAAGGTGGGTGACACGATTTGGCTGCCGGCCACCCCCGGGACCTGGCAGCCATCTGGCAGGAGTAGAAGGTGTCTCTGGGTGTAGGGAGGAATGGGTCCCGCTGAAGGTGAGAGGCTGGCCGGCCCCTCGGGGGTGGGAGTGGGGGCGGGGGTGGTGGTGAGCTGCTGGAATCACTGTCCAGGGGCTGTGGCCAGCTCAGATACCTCCCGGCTGAGACCAGGTCGCTGGAGGCTGCAGTCTGTCGGTGGGATGCGGCGGATGGTGATGGCAACCGCAGCGCCGGTCGCTGGGCACATCGATGCGGGCCTGCCTGGTAGCCTGGCAGGGAGAGGATGGCGACGGCTGGGTCGTGGGGGTCTGTCCAGAGCGTAACGGGAGCCCAGCTCGCAGCTGAAGTCCAGGACAGAGTCCAAGTGTGCACGAGAGGGGCCGGGCTGGCCGGAGACGGCGGCGGCGCGCTCCAGAGCGAGGCCCAGCGGCAACAGCGGGAACCTGGAGCGCTATTCCTGGAACAAAGGCAAGCACGCGCGGGAGGGGACAGGAGCGCGGGGGAGATCAAGGCGACTGGAACGTAAGGGAGGGGGAGGCGCGGCGCGAGGACGCCTGTGGCGATCTGGGCGGTGGCGACCGGCGCGCGGACCCTCCCCCGAGCACCCGCCCCCAGGCCCGAGGGTCTCCCGGCCTAGAAGTCCTCGTCCTCCACCCATCCAAAGACCCGCTTCATCTCGGCCAGGAAGCCCCGGTAATCACTGAGCAGGGGGCTCGCCTTCCTGATGTAGGGGATCACCCACTGCAGCGCCGGCCCCGTGAGGCGGGTGATGAGGAACGTCACCTTCAGGGCATCGCTGGAGAACAGGGTCTCGTCCACCAACATGTAGGCGCCCGTCTGCACGATGAACTCCGGGAGCCGGTCGGTATCGCCGTCAAACGTCTCGGGGAAGGGAATCGGGTTCCTCCACCGACGCGTCTGGGGCCGCAGGGGCAGGGCCAGGAGGGCCTTGATCAGCTGCACTCTGCCGTCCATCGCGCGCCGA
>NW_006442490.1:49159-71245 GCF_000325575.1 Pteropus alecto | reverse complement strand
CTGAGAGGAGGAGGGTTGCGGTGGGGGCGGAGGCGTCAGAGGAAGCGGGCGGGGCTACCTACCGCTCGAGGAGGCGGGGTCAGAATCGGGGGGCGGGGCCGAGGCTTACCCAGGCGAGCCAACGGGGAGCGGCGGGGACCAGGGGAGGAGCCCAGTTCACCTGGCACTACGCAGTGAGGGAGGAACCTGGTGCACGTCAGAACCATAGGGTCCACTTTCTGCGGTTTGGGGTAGAGCCGGAGGAGTGGGGCAAGGAGCTAGGACCCGAGAAGAGGGAGGGAGGGAGGCCCGGCTAAGGTGCAGGAGTCCTGCCTTTCCAGCCTTCAGTCCCACCCCCCCGCCCCGGCCGCAGCATATCCTTTGCTGAACTTTGGCCCTGGACGCCACTTGAGTGAGGTCCTGTGAACATTTTCCTGCTCATGGATGAATCTGTCAGCCAGAAAAGTATTGCACTGCTGGTTGGAGATGTTTGTAGTTGAAAAGCCTGACATGTTATCCAGCGTAATCCAGAGCAGGGTACTGGAATAATGCACCACGACCAGTGACTGTAAAGAAGGTTAAATGATAAGAAATCTCTTAATTTGCTATACTAAGAGGCCAAAAGATGGTTAACCGATCGTTGGCACCGATCCAACGCTAAGAGGAATTGCCAATTTGTTGTGCGCCGAGAAAGGGAACTGTGATACAGCATGGCTGTGGAACAGCCCGCTAGTGTTAAGGCTCAACTATGGAACAGCACGGCTGCTGGCTGCGAGGCAGCCTTGGGGCGAGGACGTTGGCTGGCTCGACATCTGGACTCCGCAAAGGTGTCTTCGGTGTTTCAGCTCCAGCTAGGGAAACGTGATTCTCGCTCTTCACGTGAAGGGAAGCACTTATTCCCTGAACCAGAAGGCAGCCGACTTACATCGATAGAAGCCTCTGCCCCTGGTCCCTGATTGACCTGTCCTCATGCAAATGAGGGCAAGCAGTTCGAGTGATGAAAAAGCCCTGCCCGGATTGGTCAGAATAGAGCCGCTCTGATTGATCGGTGAAGCTGCTGGGGGGGGATATAGCTGCCACAGCTCCCAGGGGATGGGGGAAGTCTCAGTCCTACTGGTTGAGTACAATTCAAGACCTCCTTTATAAGGGTTGGCTCAGATGGTAGGAGCACAGTGCAGGCAGGCAGGCAGGTGGTTCAGGGCAGGTGCCTCCCTGAAGCTCAGTTTTCGTGAGAGCCACCTGTGCAGAAATGGCTTCTAAGCTCTGTTTTTGTTTGTTCGATTGTTTATTTTAACTTTTTGTTTGTTTTTGTTTTTGTTTTTTAATTTGAGAGGAGTTAGCCACCAGGAGCCCATCTTAGTAGGCATCTTCTTTTTGGGGTCAACAGGATTATCAGTATAGAAACTGAAAGACAAAAGTAAGAGTCGTTGGATGCTTTCCAACCACGTCGTTATACATCTCTACATGTAAGAATAAAGGAAAGGAATGGCTAAGGCATTAACCAATGGAAGGAGGGGACTCTAGCAATTACAGGTTATGTCTGAATTCATTTGTCCGCTGACTACGAAATTAATGTCAATCCTTCACAAGCTTTTATATATGGAGAAAAGAACCAGTTAAAACAGAAAATGGTGTTACTGACTCAATTCAGAAAAGCAATTAAAAAGAAACAGTTGTGCCTAGGAATATATTTTTAAAATCGTAAAGGCCGCTTAACATTTTTAAATGCTAAAGAAGGACACAAAAGAATACTCAGGCAAACAGAAATGCGTACCCAGCTCTGAGATAGGATGGCACAACATCTTAAAGATGTTCATTTTCCCCTTGCGAGGACATGGAAGAAGTACATGAGCTGAGGCACTGCCCCATGAGGTGCACGTGCTGCCTCAGGAGTTGGGAAGCTGATGGAAGGGACGCAGCTGGAGCTAAATAAATGAGCTACAGAGCCAGCCGCTGCTCCATACCAATACGGTGACAGCATATTTGCCTCCACTTGCTTGAGCTGCAAGAGCGCCTGGTGCCCCTGTGACCTTTCAAGTGCAAAACACTTCTTGTGCACCTAGCTGGCCCAGAATTATTCACAACTTCGAAAGAAACATTCAAAATACACGAAACAACAGTTTTCTGACACTGGGCACCAAGCAGCCAGGGTGGTGAGTATTCCCCCAAAATGGGAAAACCCGCACATACACATGAGGTAATCCCTATGATTGCCTCAGCTTATGGTCAGGAGCAAACACCCCAACCTGAACTCCCAGTCTTGTTTGTGTGTGTGTGTGAGTGGGTGGGTTGGTCGGTTTATATTTGCTGATCCAAAATGGAAAGCAGATGTGAGTCCCCTGAGTCTCCCAAAGCTTTCTCTTGGTTCTTGCCCTGCAGGTTCATCCTTTCTATTGAAGGTGTTTAACACACTCACCCCCCCCCCACACACACACACACGTCCATACTGTCCTTTTTCCCAGACCCAGGCCCCTCGATCCAGGCTGGCACCTCTCATTGCCACTAAAAATCTCTAGGGAAGTTGGAGTGGCAGGGTGAACCAGCCCTAAGTACTCCCTGACTTCTGGATGGTGAGAGCTCAGAGAACGTCCAACGGCTAAGGGAAAACACCATGCACTTGGCTGGGCGGCATCCAAGCCACACTGGAGTCACTTGGAGCCAGGCATCCAAGCCACATTGGAGTCGTGACAGATTCATTACTGGATTCCCATCGCAAGCTTGGGAAGGCCATCTGTTGCCACCTGTGGCTGTGCCAGTAGTGAAATGGAGTCTGGTTAGGAATCATACCCCACATGTCACTGACCATCTTCCTCTTCAGTCCCTTACAAACTGCTCGGCACCCAGAACAGCACTTCTGAGACTCTCTGGAGAGAGGGCCATACGCTGTGGGGACTATATACTGGTTAGAGTGAGGGTGAGCATAGTTGGGTGGGAGTAGCTCACAGCCTAGTGCCGACTCATTCCTTAACACATAGAGGTAACTAATAAGGATATAAATAAAGTTGCAGCTGTTATGAGAGACTAGGCGAAGTTCTTTGAACTCTGAATACTGAGGAACCCCTCAGGCAGGACATGAGACGTTGAGGCTTGGGCCGGTCCAGACTGGATGGCAAGAATAGAGTTGCTGACAGCTGCCACCCAAGATCTTTATGAAATCCCAGGGAGTGACCCGTGCCCAACCACCCAGCGTGGCACATCTTCAGGCAGGACAGTCCGTCTCAGTTCTTTCTCTCGTAGCTCGTGGGGGAAGATTTTATCGACCGCAATGATGAGGCAATTTGACGAATGTTTAAACCATGCTAATGTGTACAGAGGACGTACAATTTCAGTTAACGGGAAATTTTATACAACTAGTGGAAAATGTGCAGTATTCCCCGCCTTATCCACGGTTTTGCTTTCTGCCGTTTCAGTACCCCGCGGACAACTGCGGTCCGAGAATATTAAATGGAAAATTCTAGAAATAAACAATTCATAAGGCTTAAATTATGCACCATCCCACTCCATCCCTCCCAGGATGTGAATCGGCCCTTTGTCCAGCCTATAGATGTTATATATGCTACTCCTCCGTCCTCCCCCATTAGTAACTCAGGAGCCATCTCAGTTATCAGATCAACTGTCACGATATCACAGTGCTTATGTCCAAGTAACCCATATTTTACTTAATAATGGCCCCAAAGTACAAGATGCTGGCAATTCAAATATGAGAAGTCATAAACTATATGTATGTATAGGGAAAAAATTGTGCGTGTGTATATATATATATTTATTTTTACACATATATATATTTACACACACACACACACATATATATATATATATACACATACATATATATATATATATACACATACATATATATATATATATACACATACATATATATATATATATACACATACATATATATATATTTACACACACACACACACATATATATCTACATCTATATATGTATCTCTATCTCTATCTATCTATCTATCTATCTATCTATCCAATCTGTATCTAGGTTTCAGGCATCCACTGGGGATATAGGAACGTGTCCCCTGTGGATAAAGTGGGAGGGCGGGGGGGGGGCTACTGTATTGATTCATGTAAGGGACAAAATGCTACAAATATTCTTTCGCTGACCTGCCTCTCTGGATTCTGCCCTTCCTAAGACTTCATACGACCAGGCAGTATGGTACAATGAGAAACACTTCAGACTAAGGGACCAAGATTCTAATGTAGGCTTGACCAGGAATTAACTGCATGCTCACTGCTTTCAGTTTTAGTCCTCGTGACTTCTGGAATGATGTTCTGCAGAACCATGCTGGTCACTGTACGTCTGCCTTACTCTAGCAGGAACAGAAGATGCCCCACCACCTCTGCAATATCCAGGTATGTATTTGTGGTCTTCCTGTAGTGGCCAAAAGGATCACTTCACATAGGAAGGTGTTCGACTACCTACCACCTTTCTTACCTTAACAAGGGGAGAACTTCAGTCCCGGCCTGGAGACCACTCATCCTGCCACCAACCCCCTGACAACAATGCCCCACATCACAGAGCTCAGAGCTCCACCCTGGTACACCCTTGGTAGCAGAACCACCAGCCGCCTTGATCGCACTTGTGATCGCACTTGTGATACATTGCAAATAATACAAATCTACGAGTAGGAGCTTCTCCAACAAACGAATTTGATTAGAAAAACACAAGTACTTTACAAACATCCACGAAACCAGAGCCATACCTAAGTATCCCATGAATGGGAAGAAGGGTAGCTCAGGAGAAATCAACATGTACGTCTTCTAAGTAAAATTATCTAAAGACATGGCTTTAGAGAGACTTAGCGGGAAATCAACCAGTCCCGGGGTCCAGTCCAAGACTCGGAAATTAATAGAACAAAGACTATGATTGGCTCAACTAGGGTGAGGCGACAAGTGTCACACAAACCAAGTAGCTATGGCCAGGGGACTCAGCCACACAGCCAAGAGAAGACTGGGCGTGCCGTGGGCAGTTCTCAGAGAAAAGGTGCCCGTTGCACAGACCGATCAGCCTGTGACTCCTGCCTTCAGCCTGTAGGATACAAACACGGGACGTATCCGTTTCGACATCTTTCAGTACATAAAATTCCAAGATCCTTCGTGTAAGCACGAATGCACCCATTGTAAATAAGAAAAACAACCGAAGGGGAAAGACAAACCCAAAGTCACAGCCCCGGCCCGCCCCCCACCACACACACCCCGAAGGCAAATCAGGTCAAATCCACCAAGAGCTGATGTTTTAGTAGGCTTTCTTAAGCAAGTGTGTCTTTACTTACTGTATGCCCTCGGCATCATTCCAGAGACTTTGAATGGCTACTTTTGAAATCATTTGCACCAGTTTCACTGGGGGGTGGGTCCGTGGAGCTCCTCACGTTGCCGTGCCAGAAGTATCCCTCTGACTTACCTATTTCGATGCTGCCTTTACAGAGATTTTACAAAACCAGGCACTGCGATGTAATGGGAAACTTAAGGGTTCAGGGACCAGGTTTCTGACATCAGCTGAAAGAGGATTTAGCTGTGTGCCCGCTGTTTCAAGTTCTGGGCCTCTGACTTCCTACGTGGTCTTCTGTAGAACCACACCAGTCACCCTACCTCTGCCTTACCCTTACGGGGTCAGGAGATTTCTCGAAACACCCCATACAACCCTCAAATATGGCTCTGTGGCCTGCACGGAGTGGCCCCAAGGGTCACTTCTCATAGGGAGCTGTTAATTTACCTGTCCCTCTCTTTCCTTAACAAAGGGTTAAGCCTCAGGAATCACCAGTTGGGGAGGGCAGCTTGGGGGACTTGGTAGTTCATGGCAGGACACCCAGTCTCCAAGTATCAGAGCCTAGTATCGATCCGAGGGAGGTAAGTAGTGAAATGGCAAAGAGAGCACGGGCTTCCTCAGGCACACTGTTATACGTCAGGGAAAAGGTCATCTTGTGGCTTGCCGTAGGCTGCATACGACGATCTGATATGCAGTGCGACACCCTCACGCACGGCATCACACTGCCTGGTGCACTTGCTTGCATAACAGCCGGAGTCACCTGCAAAGGGTTATTCTCCTGTAGGGCTGGATACCTCTCGCGTGCCTCGAAACTCAAAAAGTTATCCCCGCGTCAGCCACCCTAGGAGCCCAGTCCTGGCTTTGGGGATGTCTGAAGCATTTCGCAAGCCGATAAATTGGATGAATACAGCAGATCCAAAAATCGTGCTCTTAGAGCTATTCACAAGGCCTTCTGGTCCTCCTTTTGAAAGCAATTTCCTGTGCATACTCATATAGGACACATGGGCATGATGTTAAAATAATCCCATGGTAGTAGGAAAGGGGAGGGGACGGAGATCAAACCCGATTGTCTGTGGGTTGATATTCAATGTGGATAGATGATGGGACATGCAGGTTTCTCTGGATTATTTTTCAACTTCCATGCGTTTGAACATTTCCATGACATTTGTGAACTGCAATCTGCCTTGGAGAGCTGCTGCAACTTCAGGTCCTCCTGAACATGAAGTGCTTTATTGAGCTTGCGGTTCTCCGGAGAGCGGGAAAACACAAGCCCCACAGTACGCACACTGCGCGTTGGAAATGGGATTCAGAGAGAAAGGGTAAGAGGCTCTGGAGGCGGGGCCCAATCCTAACCTTTGGGATTCTTTGAAAGATATTGGGAACGAGAGTGTCTTGGCCCTATTTGTGTTTTCCATAAATCCCATTATCCCAACGAGGAGGATGAATTTGGATTTGCCGGGGGGAGTGGGCCTGAAAACCTGGGAACAGGTAGGCAGTGACCGGAAACCGGTAGAGAGTCACGGGGGAAATGATTGGTACTTCGATGGGGATAGAAAGGGGAGATGGATTCCAGAAACCACAGAGAGTGGAGTCTTACTAACTGGCTACGTGGGAGAGAAGGACACAGGTGACTCAGAGATGACTCCTGATTTCGGGGGCTGGGGGGATGGTGGTGACACCACCCACGAAGAAAAGGAGGATGTTTTTAGTTTTAGAAAAGGTATGTTCAACTTGGAACATTTCGAGTTTGAACGTGTGAGAGTGCCATAGGCAGTTAGGTCGATGATCGGGACCTGCTTGGTTACCATGTCTAAGGGCTGGTCCTCGGCCTCGCAAGGTAATATACTCGCTTTTACAACAGTCAGAAATAGTGGCAAACTCACTAGAGAGTGATCTACAAACTAGAGTGCCAATCAACTTTCATGACGGAGAACTAGAGTGGTCAGGATAAGCTACCGATATGAATTAGAGAGCAGAAGGTATTCTCAAGGGAAACGGATCCCAGGATAGGTGTATTTTAACTGGGCAGTGGGGACATAAAGTCCTCAAGAGCACCAGGTGAGTCACAGGAGTCTGAAGATACATGAGTTTCAGGGATTGGGGGGCGGGGGTGAGAGGGGAGGCAATGTGGCTGACTTTGCAGTTTTCAGCCCTCTTTGGCCATAGCCACGGAGACACAGGTGATAGAAAAGTACAGAGATGGATGGGTGGAGTCAGAGGACAGAACAGTGTGGGGTCAGCAATGTGGCCAGGCTCGTGGCCTCCTTCAGTTGTCCTCCCAGAGGCACTCTCCAGGAGAGTCAGCGCCGAGAGGCTTGCTCTGTGGCTGCAGGAGGCCAAAGGTTCGGGCATACAAGGATCCCGGATGTTTCTCGCAAAGCTGGGCACCAGCGGGGGAAGGCTGTGAGCTCCAGGGCGGCTCGGTGTGGATCTAAGCTGTAGGACAACCACCCAAGTCACAGAGTGGCTGTCTTTTCCAAAGCCAGGACATTTTTGATGGAAAGAATTGCCTCTGTTTCGTGTTTCCTTTTTTCTTTTTTCTCTTCCTTTTTTCTCCCTCTGGATATCTGCTACCTGTTCTGTGCAACGGAGTGCGAGCAGATGCAAAAGAGATGAACAAGGGTCAGACAAGGCGCAAGGAAGGAGCTGTTTCCGTGGTGGGTGATGCTCGGTGCCGGTGCTCCTGTTGCGCGGGTTGCCACAGCAGCTGCCCCCTATGGAGCCCTCCCTACACACCGGGCACGTCCACACGCACACCGCGGTGGTGTCTGATCCCCGGGACAGCCTGGGAGGAGGGTGTCGCACATGCTGAATTTACCAGTCACGAAGCCGGGGCTCAGAGAGGCCGAGCCGAGCCGTGTTCCCACGGCCCTTATTAAGTGGTAGCGCTGCTGTATCTAACGACAAAGCTCGTGCCCTTGGCACTGGCACAGCGTTGCCTTTGGATGTCCCCGAGACTGAACAGCTCCTATGATGAATAAAGCTAACAGCCAATAAAGACTAGTCCTCCTTTACTGACCGCTTCCACGTGTCAGGCACTGTGCTCAGTGCTTACTGAGTGGTGTGCATTGTTTCACCGATTCCTCACAGAACCTCTGAATTGCTAATCGTTTTGCAGGTGAAGAAAATGAAGCTCAGAGAGTGTGAGGGGCCTGGCCAAAGTCCCTCTGCTCGTCACCTGAAGAGCCAGGGTTCAACTGCAGCTGGCTGCCCCTTCCAAGCCTGCTCCAACCGCATCGAGCCCATTTTAAAGATGGGACTGACCATCTCCCAGTATTGCTAGTGTGCTGAAAAGCCCCTGGTGACTGACTGACAGGCGGGGAGGCGGGGAGGGGGCTGCTCCCCGGCCATATCTGCGAATATCTGTCGTAGCGTGCATTGAGATCAGAAGCACGTGATCATTTCAGAGGTTTTGATTTGTTCAAGGTCTCGCAGCCCGTATAACTTTTGAAAGCCTGTATATCTCCCCCTCGTGGTTCATTCGTGTGCAGAAAGCTGACTTTGTCAAAGCTGGGCGAAATGCTCCGTGCTCCAGCCCGAGTCTGGCCTGCGCTGATGGAGCAGCGCCATCGACTGGCTGCTCCCTCGAACTACAGCAGAAAGCCCTGGCGGGGTGTTGCTAAGGCTACGGTGACAGGGACAGTCGCACGAAAAAAGAGAAGGAAGGTCTTGGGGCACCGGAAGGGAGTGGGGGAAATGGAGTCCGTGTGAGGCTGTAGAGCCTCTGCTTTAGCAGTTTCGCTGTGATTCCCAGCGTGATGTGGTCTGACTTTTTTATGAAATTTGAAGCTCGCCCAGCAGTGCATCCTCGGACTGCAGCAACTCGCAGGTGGCATATATGTGGAGATTGCTGCCACTGCAAAGTCACAGAGAATGAGAAACTAGAAACAGAAAAGAAATGAGTTTGCTGGTCTCAAAACATTGACACGAATGGTGACGCTGCCCTCCCCTCCGCACCCGCTGCTCCAGCCCTGCATTACTGTGCCGGTGGAGCAGACAGGGAAACAGGTGCAGAGGGTCGCGGCAACACGCCCGGGTCCCCCATAGCTGGAGAGCAGAGGAGGATGGAAAACACTCATGCAATCCTCAAAAAGGCTCTGGGCTCGCATGTTCTCTGTCGGATCCTCCAACTGGTCCGCCGGAGGTCTGCCCAGGGCCCACGACGGGTCAGGCATAGAGAGGGGCCCAGGAAATATGCATTACCGAGTGAACAGGCAAGGGTCTTTGCCTCCCCCGAGGCGCGGTGGGTGTCACCGTGAGCCCACGGTCAGGGTGTCCTGAAGACCTTTCCTGGGAGCATGGAGCCCATCTCTACTTCAGTGCGCCGCCGGGGGCTTATGGCATGAACTGGTATGTGGGGGAGCAGGGGGAAGGTGGGGGTCGTGGGGGAGACCCCTGATTTCTGTGGAAGGGGGTGTTGTGAGTGGAAAAGCCAAAGCGGCTGTTGCAGATGGGCTCTGTGGAGGCCAGAGAGAGGGAAGGTTGTCATGGCAGCCACAGAGGGAGGCTTCTGAGAAAGGGTTGGTGGCAGGCCAAGAGAAAAGCTGGACTGGGGTCGCCTTGGGGACCGCTCTGTGGAAGTGAGAGAGAGCTCCAGGTCCAGCATTGTTCCAGGTGGCTGAAGTGGAGCACGTCCTGGAAATGGCAACAGTGACTGGTGTGCGGTCGGGGGCATCTGCCCCTGTCAGCAGGGCAGTAGGGAGGACAGCCAATCCGGTGCAGTGTGCTGGTGGTGGGGGTGTGGGGTTGGTGGGGGGAGTTGCGAGTGAACCCTGGGAAGTTCTGGCCGGTTGTCTCACTGCCTTGGCCTGCTGTTTGTGGAGATCAGGCAGCTCAGTCGTGGGCCCGAGGAGGAGGGGCTCTGACCAGAGATGGAGGGGCCTGTAGTGCTGGCCTCTGTGGGCAGGTGCTGTCACAGCATTCCGCTCCTGCCTGGGTGGGTGGGAAGGGCAGTGCAGGGGCCAGAATGGGCCTGGCTGGAGGGGCTACAGAAGGGGATTCAGGAAACAGGGAGCTGGGTGGGGTGCAGTATGCAGACTCGGAGGCAGCCGCAGACCCAGGACAGACACGGGTACCAAGAAGGGGGCCTAGGAGCACCGGGAACACTAGACCGGAAGACACAGACTGTGTCTCGGCCCAGATACCGAGTGAGCCCTGAGCCCAGGGTGGAAATGTGGGAGCAGAACAGGAGGCGGGAGGAGGGGACAGGCAGTGGGAGAGGCCTGGTTGAGACCAGAGGCTGAGGCTGAGGGAGGGAGAGGGACAGCAGATGGCAGCCTGCTCTTAGCGGGCCGGGGCACTCATACAAGGGCGGAGAGATGTAGATGCTGGGGGAGGTCCGAGGAGGTGGACCTTGATCCTGCTTTAAGGGTAGGCAGAGTCAGGAGACAGCCAGGGAGAGCTGCACCTGGGCATCGTTTAGCAGTGTAGGCCGCCAGGGCTGGGGTTCTGAGGCTGCGCCATACACCCAGATGCCAGGGAAAGCCTGATGCGACTTGGCCAACCCAAAATAAGGGCCTCCTCGAGGGTTTGGGCCTGTGGGGACAGGGCTAGGACAGTAGCTACCTCTTCTGCTCACAGAAACGTCAGCCTGTGGCTTGGCGCAACCTGCGCTCAAGCAGAGTCCCGTGGCCTGCCCGGACTCTGGGCTGTAGAGACCTGGCCCCAACATTCCCTGAGGGTCTGCTCACCCTGCTGGAGGGACTCTGTCTCTGCTCTCCACCTGGGTAATAGCTGGAACGTCCCGGTGTGCGACCGTGCTCCCCTCGGGGCTCTCTCTCCACTGCCTTGGTGCTGCTTGCCCGTTCTGATCCTCTTCCTGGGAGGAGCTGGAACAGTCTGCTGGGAGTGCTGAGAATGTGGGACGGTATAGGGTTAGGTCAAGAGGGGGCAGCCATTTATGTGGGGGCAGCATCCATGTGCCCAGAAGCCCAGGACGACTCATGTGCAAGGAGAAGTCCTCCAGGGTCAGAGCCAAGAGCCAGGCCCAAGGGCAGCGTGGACAAGCCTGCTGGGGGTGGGGGTGGGTGGGGCCGGTACAGAAGCACTCCTGCTCTTTTTCTAAAGAGCAAGGTCCCATCTATTTCCCACTAGGCAGGCACTGGGGAAGTGGCAGACCAGTCCTAGATGATCCGATCATTCACTAGAACATCCCAGCTCTCTGTCCGATCCAGCCTAGTGGGGAAAGCACTGAGGCCTGCGACTGTTCAGGAACTGACGGGGTGGTGGTGACTACCTTTGCGAGCTTCTAATATCACAGGGATGGGGCACGGGTTGCAAGGCCAGGAGAGGCGTTCATCTGTGGAAGCGGCCCACTGGTGCGATGAAAATGCACAACAGGAAATACTGTTAAAGCAAAAAGTCCTGACTGAGAGCCAAAAGTCACCATCAGGGCAGATTCGGGAGAGTTTTGCGTCTACTTGAACTGGTTGGATAAAAGGTGGGTGTCTGGCAGTGGTGCTGAGAAAAATCCAGAGGCAGAGATGAACGCTTGGCCCTGGCCTCCAACTGAATATTGGATCAAAGATGAGTAACGATTCTCTGCCTTCTACACATCCGATTAATCTCTGTTACGGCAGTACCTTCAAAGGATAGAAACACGGCTGGAACCTTCTATTTCGCCTCGCTGTTCTTATCTCTGAGCTGCAGAGGATTGCTGTCAACTCCGCTCTTGGCTTGGCAGTGTGAAGTACTGCCTCGTACTCTTCTCTAGAGTCGATGTTAGAAACCTGCCCCCTACTCTGTTCTTGAATATTCACTTGGCTGCCCTGCTGCCATCACGGTTTTGGGTCACGTGCTATGTGATGGCTGTTCCTCTCCCCGCCCGCTTTTGCTTTCAGGCACTCTGGTGTCCAGGGGGCCTCCTGATCTCTGCTCTTACGGGACACAGCTGTGTCGGTCCTCCTGGCCGGGCCTCTGAAGGACTCATCTCACCAGAGTGAGAAAATCTGCTCCCCTCCCCCGCACCCCGCAGTGGGTATGATGCCGCGGTGAGATGGGGGACCTAGGGAGTCATCCTGTCTCCCCCCCTGTGCACTGAGCTCGAGAGAGGCCCACTCGCTCCACCGTCAGTCACAGCGTCACGGCGTCAGCTCACGTGGCTCTGGGAGACATCCCCCTGCCCCCTGAGCTTACTTATTCTCCTCTAAAAGGCTGGCCCCAGCTCTCCCAGTTAATGATTTGTCTGCTCTCCTGGGCTCCCCAAAGGGGTTAAGATAGAAACTATTTTCTGCTCTTCAATCCTCTGGTTGCTGGGATGGCCTCATCTTTCCATTTGCTAATGCCTAATTCGCTAAACTAAATAGATGGGTCAATTACTAAAGAACTGCTGTGGGTGCAGTGCTTTCCTTCCCATCCCCCCGCCTACTCTTTTGCTCTTTTGTGGGGGGGAGGGGGGGGAGGGCGGTGCTCTTCAGCCCAGGACGCTTGGCTCTCCACACAGACACAAGGTACTTATGTTGCTGAGACTGGCCTGCTTTTACCATGGGGGACTGTGTGGGGGAATCTGGGGACACGGAGTTCCTCTTCTTCCTGGAATGTTGTCCTGGTAAAGTGACCTCAGGTGTGTCTCTGTTAACCAAAGTTTTTGATGTTGGGGTGGATCCAGGCTGCTTTCCAGAGGGATATAACAGAGTACGAACAGACTCTGAGAGGCTGTATCCCACCTCCGCTGCATACGTCACAAAAGAAGTTTGAAATTTCTTGCGAATTTCTCCATATAAGATCATGTGATCTGTCCATAGAGACAGTTTTAGTTCTTCCTTTCCAATCAGGATGCTTTCATTTGAGTGGGGGTGGGGGGCCTTATTCCGCTGGCTACAACCTCCAGCACAAAGCTGAATAGAAAAGGCAAAAGTAGACATCTTGCATTATTCTTTATAGTAGGGAAAACTTTCATTCTTTCGCCATTAAGTATTATGCACGCTGTGAGCTTACGTAGACACTGTCAGGTTGAGGAAGTTCCCTTCTATTCCAAATTCATTGCAAATTTTTATCATGAACGGGTGGCGGGTTTCGTCCAGTCCGTTTTTTGCATCTATCGCAATGCTCGTGGTTCTCCACCTGGTACTATCAATATGATGTGTAATTCATTTTTCAGATGTTAAACCAACTTTGCATTCCTGGGATAATTCCCACTTGGTCATGCTATGTATCTCTAGGGTGTTTGTACCAGGCCTTGCCTGGTCTTGGACTTCCCATTCACAGCGGATGTTGTCCATGAGGCAGGGGAAATAGAATCCTGGTGTCGTCGGTGTGGAACCACCAGCCTCTTCTAGGGCTGCAGCCTTGCTCAAAAAGCCACACCCTCCATGCCAGGCTCCCATCCTCCCAGGGACCTCACAGAGGAGCCCCTCTAGCCCCTGAAGCACACGCGGGGCCCAGACCCCAATCCACCTCCCTATGGCCACCAGGTTTGTGCCTTCCCCAGTGCTGAAAGGAGCCAGGATGGCCCCGCCCACCACCTCTCAGTGGCCGCAGGAGCCCATTCGCTGCACCCCCATTGGCTGGACAGTGTCGGGGGCGGACTCCGTACCATGCGCACTTAGGGACCGAGAGCTTGCGGCCCAGGTGAGCTCCTGGATGGCAGCGTGTCCCCTGAGTGGCATAGAGGCTGAGGGACAGAAGCAGGATTCCCGGGCCCTTAGAAGCCGCTGTGACTGGCGGGAGGGCGGGGGGGCGCGGGGGGCGCTCTGCGAGGCAGCGGCTGCAACAGAGGCAGGCCTCGTGCTTGTCCTGTATGGCGAGTGTTCAGGCCATGGTGATAGCAGTGTTATCGGTTCTGGGGAGTCCTGGAACTCCTGGACCTCAGTTCTTGGCGTCGAGTCGACAAAGAATTGAAGGCAGACACCCAGAAATTAATTGTGTACAAGGTAGCCTTATCAAAGGCGAGAGTGCGCCTTTAGAAGGGTGAATAGGCCGCCAGGAGCTACCGGCGGCCTTCAGGACAAAGTAAGCTCAGCCTCAAAAGGGGGAGCAAGCTGCCAAAAGTCGTCAGCCCCAAAGACTTCTGCCAAAGCAGAACTACACGCTCAGATGGGAGAGCAGGCAGGCTCAAGGGAGAGCTGCTGCATGGGCCTGTTGTGTGTGGGTTTGGGGACTTCATCCATTAATGTAACTAAGGGGTGGAATATTCATGATTTGGGGTGGTCGCCTTGTGGAAAGAAAATGGTTCTTTTTCTGGAATTAAGGAGGCGCCCCTTTTCTTACCATGCGTGGTCTTTTTCGGAACTGTCAGGGCATCAGATGCATAAAGGGTACAGCCTGAACCCCGATGCTAATTTATTATAACGATCGTATAATGGAGCAAAGGTGAATTCTAGGTCACACCAGATGTCCCTCTGTGCACGCCTGTTAGGGACTTTCCCGATCCCCTTTATTTTCCACTTTAGCAGGAAGTTTTAAACTACAATACTGCATCACTACGTCAAAGCTATCGTTCAAAGAGCTCTGGGGACCCTCCCCAGCGGGGCGCCCCACCTCTGGTTTGGTGGGCTGGGGGCGGTTCCAACTCGTGCGCAAGGGGCGGTCCCCCAGTGCTCCAGTCCCTGAGAGCTGGGCCTGCCTCCACCCAGACCCCAGACTGCCCTATCCCTCCAAACTGGCTAAGGTGGTGGCGGGCAAGGACCCTGGGGGAGCTTCCCTCCCAGGCATTTCCCCAGAACTCCTGCAGCAGATTCCTCTCCGTATTTCCAGTAGAGGGCGTCGCTCTGAGGAGAGGGCGCGTTTGGTTTTGTTTCACAAACGCGCGTGTGTTTTGGAGCCAAGGGGACAGCCATATACGTGTCGCCCCTAGGAGGGCAGGGGCCGTGTCTATCCAGCTCACCTTTGGATCCTACAAACCTGCCCCAGAGTCTGGCACTGAGTGGATGACTCGAGGGGCACTTCGAAGGTGTCATTTTGTTGGCGGGAATCTGTTAAAATATGAGGTTTGGTGGGGAGGGGACGCGTCCCTGCTGTGAATCGCATTAATTCTAACGCGTGTCCAGAACTCGTCTGTGCCAAGCCCTGGGCTCAGCGCCTTAAGGGCCTTCACGACATTTAATCCTCAAAAAACTCCCACGAGAGACGTCACAGCATTGTCAAGTCCATTTTACAGCCTGGTCAGGGAGACGCAACCAGGGAGAGGGGGCACAGCGCTAGTCCCACCCAGACCGTGAGCCAGCAGCCCTTTCCTGACCTCTGTGCTCCCACCCGCGAGGCGCCTCGTCCCAGGGGAGTACATTCACAGTGTGCTCGGGATGGCAGTTTGGAAGCCAGTCCTCTTTGGACAGCATTCTTCTCCCAGCAGAGACCCAGGCCTTCCTGGTGTCAGAGTCGCCCTGCAGCTTCTCTGCCAGTGGCGTTGAACCCCTGCAGAGGTAGCGGAGACTTTGCAAAGTTTACCATCGAAGGCCGCTGCTAGCCCTTTTCTCTCCCAGCTCCTTCCTCAGAGCGCCGGGCACCGCGCCGCGGGTAGGACGGTGGGTGGGCCGCGAGCCTGCCCAAAAAGGGTGTGACGGCGGCCAGGTGGAAGCCAGGGCCCGTGAGAGGGGTGAATTAGCGCCCAGTGGAAAGGCTGCCCGGCCGGGTCAGAGTATATACGCGAGGACTGCGCCAATAAGTGAAGATACATACTGAGGGTACCGGGAGGTCGGGTTCTCCGTGCCAGGAGGCTGCTATAAACATGGAAAGGTGGAAAGAGAGGGAAATGTGGGGTGATCCCTGTGCTCTTGGACTGGTACTGAAGGTACTGGTGTCACCTCAAAGGTTCTTTTCGATAGGGATAGAAATAAGGTCTTGGCTTCTGAGCGCTATATTCTCCAGTCTGAAGGACCAGGAAAAGTTGGCGAAATGGCTGAAGAATGACATGTTTAATGTCATTTAAAGGCATTAAAGACCCACGCGTCAAACATGCCAAGGAGGGGTTGTTTACACGGATTAAAAATACCTATTAGGAAAATATACGGCCAACCTTTATGCATCTAACAACAGCAGTGCACACGGAGGGCAAGGAGAGACTGAATACAGAGGCAGGCCACTCCAGATTGGTGGGGGCAGGTTAATAAGCAAGGGAGCTTACATACAAGGCTTGTCTTGGGCAGCTGTAAGAATCTTCTCTTTTCTTTTCTTTTCTTTTCAGTTTAGGATTGTTTTTTCTTTCCTTTGTTTGTTTCTTTGTTTGTTTGTTTGTTCATTTTTCTGGTCATATTGGTTAATGAAATCCAATAAGTTTCAGCTGTACACTTTACCAGGAAGGCCTATATATGTAAGAATCTCAAATATGCAGAGGCCTTAACTGGGTTCAGACCCTGTACTGTCCTGATGGGCTCAACACCTTACTCTTTCAAGGCTTTGTCCTCGAAACGGCTCTGCCTATGGGAATTCCAAAGACAGGGGTACCTCCTGGGGCTAGGAGACAAAGGAGAAAAAGCCTCCAGCCATCCCCTGAGGCTGGCCTCCTCCAAACCTTTCTCCTGCTCCTGTTTATCCTCCCAGGCCCGGAACTACCCAGAGCTGCTGTTGTGACTTCTGAAGTGCAGGTGTTAAATTCCTTGGTCTGTGTTCTCAAAGTGGGGGGGAGGGGGCAAAGAGCCTGGATTCAGCTGATAGTGTTTGAGTAAAACTCTCAGTGAAGGAAAATAGTTGAAGTGACTTTGTGGTTGGCGTCCCCTGTGCCAATTCAGTGTACTGTTGTCGTGAAAATGTAGAAGGCAATTGATGTGTTAAATGCTCGTACTCGAAATGCTCGTCAAGTGGCAGAAGAGATTCCCCCACTCAGGCCAGTGACACAAGTTGAGAAGTGCTAATTGAACAAACTCCCCTGCTATTCGCCTCCGGTGGGGCAGGGGGGCGGGGGGAAGAGTCAGCATTTAGTGTTTAAGTGCCTTTATCCTCTGATGTCCAAAGCTTCCACTGTACAGGTGATGTCCTGGTCAGAACTCCTTCGGATCAACAGCCCCGACTGCAGTGTTGTCACACCTCTGCTCAATGGGCAGAACTTAAGGCTGTTCTCATAAGTCTGGCCAATCCTCCCCTTGACAAAACTTGTTATGTGGTCTACCCATTTGATCTGCCACCTGAAAGACTACAGACTGGCAGATTAGGGATCGTAAACTGTGGAAACAAAGGGTGGATGCTGATGGGACTGTCTGGGCCACTCACAGAGATGCCCATAGCAAAAGTCTATCCTCTAATGAGACCAACTAAAATCCAGCTGCTGATCAAGCCTGCACTGCCAAGACTGCCATCAGACATGGCAACACATCTACCCTCAGGTATGGGGCACAAAGTAAACAACTCTGTTTCTCGTGCAGAAGCCACTTCTACATGCCAGACTTGGGACTCTTGCCCAAAGGTGGCCTGATTGTCTTTCTACAAAGAAGGCCATCCTGCTCGCTCCCGACAGTCTGACTACATCAGACCTTGGACTGTCTTTCTCACACTACCTAGTCTCAACACTTTTGATATTTTTTTGAGGGTACTGTTCCAGTCTGATCAGCTGACTCCCACCACACTATTGTGGCTTCTGTGAGTCTTATCTCTGCCACACTTTCAGCAGTGCAACCCATTTGCAGCCTGACAAATGGTGTGCCTTTTTTACTCAAGCGTCACCCAGTAATGGGCCAATAGTCAAAGTATTTGATGAACATTCCATACTCCATTAGTATCTAATATTGCTGAGCACTGGAACGATTTCTGACTCTACTTCCTCAGGGTCCACACACTTTAGTGGGGCGATTTGGTCACTGAACGCAGCTGTCCCCAGAAAGGGATCATGACTGAGACACAAGTAGGGGGTGCCTGGAGAAAAGGTAAGTTGGGATGGGACACACCAATTATGTGGCAATGGAGGGAAAGTGCCAAACCCAGTACTTTGGCAGAGAATACCTTAGACCTCCAGAAATACAAGGATTGGGCCGGGGTGGGGGGGTGGGGCGGGGGAAGGGGATAATTAATGCTGTCTTTTCCCCCCTATATCCAGCTTTGCCACCTGAGTCAAGCAGCAGCTCCACTGGCAATGTGACCTGCTACTGAGTTTGTAATCCCTTTCCATGTGCTATGAAACAGAAAAATTCATGTGGATATGACTGGTCTGGAACTATTTTGTTATTCCTGATGCCGTCAATGGCAGCTCCTGAAAGTCAGTGTGCATAAACGCATGATCCGGCGCAATGTTGTTTCAACCTAAATCTAACTCATATACTTCCCTGACGCCTGAATAGCCTTAGGTTATGCCATGCATTAAGATTATGATGCTCGGATCATAAAATGAGACTCAGAGAAATAATCGAACCAGGCTCCTTTTTAAACTATCTAGACAAAGAAAAACAATACATTTGTGAGAAATAGAACAAAAAAAAGGTAGTGCACATGAGAAAGGAATCTAAGCAAGCTTTGGGTTTTCATTAATGAGGAATTTACACAAAGTAGTGAAATAGAAAAGAGGCAATACAATTTGATTATTTTACATTCTTCCACGAAAATGGCTTCCTCTTCTGCTGCAGCCTTCTCCAGAGATTTGTTGGGCTGTGGTACCCTCCGCTATGGTTTATTCTTCACTTTGAGCTAAGCTGCATTCATTCCAGGTATTTATCAAACTCTCTGTTCCACTACACACACCCCTCACACTTTTTTATGAATGAATTTACTGTGCACTACTTTATAAAGCTTTCTCTTTGTTTTGGAGAGGTAAACACCTCTGTTCAATTCAGTGTCTTCTACTACAAAAGCCTCCGATTAAATTTAAATCTATTATCTCTAGACCAATATAGCAGTTGAAAATATCTTCCTCCCTATGCTAAGTGAAATAAGCCAGAGCGAGAAAGGCAAATATCATATGATCTCACCTATATGTGGAATCTAAAGAACAAAATAAACAAACAAACAAAACAGAAAGGGACTCTCAGATGCAGGGAACGAGCTGATGGTTGCCAAATGGGAGGGAGTTGGGGAGCTGAGTGAAAAACGTGAAGGAATTAAAAAGTAAGATTGGTAGTTCTGAAACAGTCATGGGGATGTAAGGTAAAGCATAGAGAATATAGTCTATAATGTGGAAATAACTAGGTATAGAGCCAGGTGGGTACTACACTAGCCAGGGGGAATCACTTCGTAAGTTATATAAATGTCTCACCACTATGCTGTACACCTGAAACTAATACAAAATAATATTGAATGTCAACTGTAATTGAAAAATAAAAAGGGGAGGGCAGTGAAGGGGAATAAAGAGATTCGAATCTCCAGGTATAAAACAAGTAAGTCATGTGGATCTAGTATACAGCACAGGGAATACAGGTGATTAGGTATTGCAATAGCGTTATAGGGTGTCACATGGTTGCTGGGCTTATCATGGTGATCATTCTTTAGGTGTGTAAATGTTGAATGACTATGGTGTACACCTGAAACTAACACTATATTGTGTGTTAGCCAGATGTCAATAAAAATCTTTAAAAAATATACTCCATATATATATTAAGAGTGGGTGATTCAGATAGAAGAATCAAGGTATATGTACCCTATTGTGGGAAAGAAGAGCCAGACGACGTCTATAATTTCCCAAAGACGATAACTTTGGCCTAGTATGACTGTTTTATATTCAGTGTGTGGTGTGAGGGAGGAAGATTTCCTTTGCTTCACGTATTACCTTAGGCCATTTTGTCCAGTCTATGCTTCTCCTAGGGCTATGGTTGAGATTTTATCATTTTCAGGCTGCTCGTGCTATTCTTCCTGCCTTAGGTTAAAATTTTTAATATAAAAATGAGCAAAGGGGCCAGAACCCGGGCAGCCTGAGGGGCAGGGAGACCCCGGGCAGAGAGAGGAAGGCTACCTAACTCTCCTTTTCCTCCCTGCGGCCACAGCCTCCGGGGTCTCCAGGACCCCTCTAGTCTGCATGTTAGTAGTAAGCCCTCCCCCTGCCTTCCATCCATCCAGTCCACAGGCCCTCCCTTCCTTCTGATGCCACTATGAATGGCCAAGAAACAAAATATTCAGCCTCGACAGTAATTAAATATGGGCAAATTAAAATAATTGGAATAATGTCTTCCTCTTATATTAGCAGTAATAAAATCATACCTAATAACATGAGTGAGGGGTTAGAGAAACAGAAAGCCTCATACACTGCCCGAGGGAGCGCATATCAGTACGACCTTTTTTTACACAGGAATTGGAAATACTGATTAAAATTAAGACTGCGAAACTTTTGACAGAGTACTTCCTTTCATACAAAGGTGCAATATACACATATAATGGATGTCTAACCTTGCCAGTAATCAAAATATGCAAATTAAAACAGGTATCTTTTTCACCTATCAGAATGCCCAAGATTCAAAAGAACATCAATGCCCATCTTGGGGCAACTTGAGGGTGTTCATGGATATAAGCTGTCTGGAAGGCAGTTTGACAGTATGTATCAAACTCCTTAAACGAATGAAAATCTTTTGATCCAAGATTTCCATCTCTAGGACCGAATTCCAGGGAGATATCACAGAAGTGTACAAAGATATGCGTGCAAGGATATTAACCTCAACATTGTTTATGATCATGAACATTTTGGAATCACCTAAATAGCCATCAGTTCATTATTGGCCATCCGCGTGGAGTAATACACAGCCCATAAGTTATCCGCGTGGGAAATACGCAATATAAATTGTGTTTAAAAGCAATTGTCGGGGTAGCGTGTTCGTATGATTCCAATTTTGTTTTATGATTTGTGTGTGATATATGTATATATGCCTGGCTTATTAGTATATGTAGATAATTGATTAAAAAAAGAAAAAGAAAAACGTATGCCAATCTGTTAATAGCCTTTCTGGAGGTTGTGATCCTAAGAGCTTTACTTTCCCCATAACATATATTTATAACGTTTTAATGCTTTACAGACAATCACTAAAACAATATCAAAAAATTCAGAAATGCAGAAAAGTTGCTCAGCTGCACTGATACTTTTAAAAATGCAAAATAGAATGAGACAAAACTATTGGCTATCATACTGGCAAAAAGGATTCCAAGAGTAACACACAATGTTGTTTAGAGCTCTGGTCTCTGTAAACTTTTTCGATTGACCACATGAAATTAGTAAAACTTTTTGGCCTGGCACACGAAATATATGTGTTTATGTGATTGTTTTTCTAAATAAAGATGGGATCGTATTATTCATACTCTTCTGCCCCTCGTAAATTCATGTGTACAGTGATGTCACTGCCACAATTTTTGGCATAGCAAAACCTGGAAACATTCAGAACGTCCATCAATAGGGGACTGGCTAAATAAATTATTGAGCATTTTGAGTCAACGTATAGAGGTGTGATCATCAGCAGTCAAAGAGAGCGAGGTAGGTGGATAGTACTGACATGGTAAGAGCAATATATCAACATAGCAAGTCTAGAAGTACATAACAGGAAACGGAATCTTAATCACAGCGGGGGTGGGACTGGGAATGTGAAGCTACGGCGCGGAATTTGCTTCCCATTGTTCCAGTTGTTTGTGCTGTTGACAATTTCTAAAAACTTGTTTGTAGAACTTTTCTCATTAGAGGAATACTAAAGAACTAAAACAAAAACCCGAAAGTCGCTTGAATCACGAAAACAGAATGCACACATTTTAAAGGTCAGAAAATTACGTTTTGTATGTTTGCACCAGCTCGCCGCGGAGGATCGGAAAAGTTCTTAAAGGGATCTGAGGCAGCAGGAAACGGGTTGAAGCTGCTAAGCTGCTCAAGATCATGCTTGTGAAGGAAATTTTCTAACGTTTTGAGCAAGTTTCGTTTTGCGTCCGTTAAGATTTAAAAGTTAAAAAAAAAAAGTAGAAAAAGGACCACCGGCTTAGGCAAGAAGCTACCTCTC
>NW_006442490.1:24263-43199 GCF_000325575.1 Pteropus alecto | reverse complement strand
GGTGTGGGTCCCGGCGATCCGATCGCCTGGGTCCCAGGGCTGCAGGGCAAGGAGGGCCACCCCGTCGGCCTCCCGCACGGATTCCCTCTGTCCGTCGGTCGGTGGGTCCGCGGAGCCGGCAGGAGTCCCTGGGCTCTGGGCGCTGTATGGGAGGCTACAACAGACCGATGGCGGCGGCGGCCCTGTCCGGCCTGGCGGTGCGGCTGTCGCGCTGGGCCGCGACCCGCGGCTCCTACCGCGCCTTCTGCAAGAGGCTCACGCGCACACTGCTCATCTTCTTCGACCTGGCCTGGCGCCTGCGCGTGAACTTCCCCTACTTCTACGCGGTGGCCTCCGTGATTCTCAACGTCCACCTGCAGGTACATATTTAGAGCGATTAACTCTGTGGTAGTGGCGGGCCCCAGGCAGGATGGCTGACTTGCACCCACCGGCTCACCCGCCCCAGAGCGAAGTGACCAGCTCGGCCCGCACACGCGGACTTGCCCGTCTGTCTTCCCAGTGTCTCATCTGTTAATGTAAATGGGCGGCTAGAAGTCATTATTTGCGGAAAGCCTTCAGCATGACCAAAAAAGCCTAAGATATAACGAAAAGTTGCCTCTCGAGGAAATAGATATTTCAAGGAACAGAAAAGAACTTAAAAGTCTGAAAATCTGCAGAAATATGTGAGAAGTTCTTGCATCCGTATGATAAAAAAAACACAAAACAAAAAGCAGCACGAACTTTGGGCGATGCCAAGGGACACAGGATGCCTTAAAGGGGAAAAAAGGAGGAAAGGTTACTAACAACTTAAATAAACTGTGCTGGAATGGTCCAGAGAGAAGGCTAATCCTCCAAATTAGAATGAGACCTGCATAGAGTTCCAACTGCGTGGAATGAATGCTAAGCAATAGACTGGATGGAATTAGACGTCGGAGGAAATTAATATCGTGATCTGAAGTCATACCTTGCCTCACCCCCAAAGAGGAAACAACGGTAAACGGGAACTGCAGGGAAACAAACATTTCAAGCTGTGCAAGGAAAGCATGCTTCAAATAAAAAAGCAACCTGGGATGTGGCCTGGTTTTGAACAGTCGCCAGGAGTGTGAAAAACGGAATCTGCTTGGACATTGGCACATGGATCGAGACTGCAGTCACAGATCCAACCACAGCATTCGACTTTGCTATTCAGTGAGCGGTATTTAAATGAGCATTACAATAGAAATATTAGTTATGATGTTCCATTTTTAGAGTAAATCTAAGGCAAAGCAGGGAAGACTTAATTAGGGTTTTAGAACAGAATGGGAATATTACCAACTTTGACGGTGTATAAGTACTGGCGGAGGGGAGGAAATGGCATAGTGGTGCTATTTTCATGAAGCGGGAAGTCTGGATACTGTCTCTAGTTCAAAGAATATCGGTGGGGGGAATCACTTCGTAAGGTATATAAATGTCTAACCACTACGCTGTACACCTGAAACTGATACAATATTTGAATGTCAACTGTGATTGAAAAATTAAAATAAAAAGTAAAAAGTTTTAATGACTATATCAAAATGAGCAAGGGTACGGGCGGAAGCATTAAAAATAGTGTTACGACCATATGGAGTGGGGAGGAGAGTGGAGGGGGACAGCAGGAAGTCAGCAGAAAATGCCTCATGTTATCAGGTCAAGAAATAGTAATAAAAGCATATTCTTAAAAACGGAGATAACCACTAACCAAACGTGTAAAAGTTTTGCCTCTGGGTTGGGGAATCAAGAGTTGAGAAGGATGAGCGAGGATTTACTGCTTTTCATCACACACACACACACACGCTTTCGCATTCTTTGATTTTTTAAACTATGTGCATGCATGGTTTTGATTAAAAATGAAAACTTATTAAAAATGAATTTACTGGGAGAGGGAGGGGGAAATAAAATGTAAAAACACATATGTATATATAGTATAAAAACAAATAAATAAACTGGCATAAAAATTTAAAAAAATAAAAATTTACTGCACTCAAGGAAGGAAATTTGAGGGAAGGGGAGTTGGGGAGTGGCACACGAGGGTAGATAGAGTCTGCCTTCTTGTTTTTCTGCAATGGCGTATGTATATCCTAAAATGTTCCTGAATGATCACGCAAATAGAATTCCCTTGCTTTCCAAGGAAACAGGAGACCAACGGAAATGCTTTAAAACTAAAAATGGCCAGTAATCTTCATGTAGCCAAGGGCTTCCTCACTCTGTGAAACTTTGCAGGAGCAAATCTCTACAAAGTCATAGTTAAGGGGTAAAAACAGAACAGGACGGGAATGAATTTTCAAAACTTAAAACTTTTCAGACCTTAAAGCTGGATAAGTACCCCATGATGTGTATGCAAGGTTCTCACATTTTTAGTAGTAGTCACAATAGCAAGACAGTGGAAATAAATTAAATGTCCAGCAGGAGGAGCCTGGTTAAATAAAAATAGTACATCTATATTATAAGGGGATACTTTGTAGCCCTTAAAAATAAGGAATTATATTTTACCAGACATGGAATGAATTTAATAGATGTGAGCCAGAGAGAAATAGATATCGCATGCATACATACATACACTCCGCTTAGTTGAAGAAAAATAACACTTGGAACCATCATCCCACACTTAAGATAAGCCATGCGATGTCCTAAGCACTTTATACACATCATTTCCTTTAATCCTCACAACTCGGAGCTAGGGACTACTATTACTTCCAATTTTCAGGAGAGGAGACAAGAACAGAGAAGTATAGTGGCGGCGCGATGACATATTGCAAACAATATTCGTTTTGCTACGAATAGACTCATTATGATTAGTTTTTAATTTTTTATTTAAATTGTGAGGCCTCGGCATTTTAGTGTAAAATTCACTATCCAAGCGGATGCCGGAATTTTGGGAAAACAGAGCGAGGCACTCCATTCTGGCAACCTCAGTTTAGTGCTCCCAAGCACTTGCGCCAGGGCACACTAATGGAGGGTCACATACAACGCACAGTCACTTAGGACTTGAATTCTAACCAAAACCAATTTGTTTTAACGAAACATTAAAAGCGTTCTTTATAACAAGTTCTCAAATAAAAGCCAATTGGTCTCAATGTAGAAACTAATTAAACACCGCCTTCTCCTCAGAAAACAACTTTTTGCCCGTTAACAGAAATATTAAGTATACACAGTTCTGAACAGTTAACAGTTTAAAATTTTAACTTGCAGAGAGCACACAGGCTTTGGTTTTGTGTTTCACTTTTAAAATCATTTCCTCTAATTCACTGTAGGTAAACTTTCTCATCCCACAGCCAAAAAAAAAAAAAAAAAAGTCAGCCAGTGAAACTGCCTCATGCTCAGATTTATTAACCTGTTCTCTTCCATAATCGTGTGACCTTCATGAGCTGAGTATCTCTGGCAACTTTTGGCGTGGGCTTACCTGTGGAATTGGGTGCAGTTCCCTTGAGCAACAGAAAATAACCTTTAACTCAGGCTTTCCTAAAGATGCAGTCCTCTGAAAGTACCAAATGCGAGGGAGTGCCTTTCTTACATGGCAGATCAAAAGAGTTCCTGTTCTACCTTGACGCTATCACTTCCCCCTTCCTTTCCTCCAGGTCCTCTCCCGATATGACCAAACTCCTGACTTTATAGGCACAGATGTGTGTTCCATGCCCTGGACTCCCTCAGGCTGGTCTATGGCCTGGCCTTTCTGTTGTGACCCTTGACCCCCTTGGATGCAGTTCTGAAGTTCCTCGCCTGCCTTCAGACTCAGGCTGGTTCCGGTCACCCGAATGACTACTGGCATTGACTCCCTTCCCCAGACACTCAGAGAGACTATCTCTAGAATCCTCGTCCTCAGGCCAGGCATACCTTGTTTTATTGTGCTTCACAAATGTTGTGTTTTTTACGAATTGAAGGCAAGACCCTCTCCCAAGCAAAATGATTACGACTCGTTTATTGCGATATTCGCTTTATTGAGGTGGTCTGGGACAGAACCCGCACTATCTCCGAGGTATGCCTGTATAGGGGTGGGAGTGGTCAGAGGGTTGTAAACGTTCTGTCTTTCAAGACGTGGCTTAGCACAAGTCCCCATTAGTTTTACTGTAAATCTAAGAGCTTCGATTCAAATCCTTCCTGAAAAATGCTTCGGAACCTACAGGTAAAGTTCATAAGCCAAACTTTGATGAACCAAAGGATCTGAATGACTCTGGGCAAGGCAGCTGAAGTCTTAAAAGGTGGAGGCTCCAAAACAAGCAAGGATATCACATATTTGGGGGCTTTATTGGGTACTTGCATGTCTTTCCATCACCTGTGTTTCTACCCCAAGTACTCCAGTGGTCTGAAGAAGCGAATTCCTGTGATTTTCAGCAGTTACTGAAAGGAGGGGTTGGTAGGTAGACAGAAGTAATATAGACAATAATTACCTTCTACTCCTTGGATTCCTAGCATGTACAAACACCCTTCTTCCATTCATGTTATTCCAAAAACGCTCCCTCCTCGCATAATTCAATTATTACTCCATGTACAATCAAGAACTACTCAGAGAGAGACAACACATACAAACATTTCCAGCGATCATAGTTGGAGGTGAGGTCATGGGGCCTCTGCTTATAGTTCAGCTTCTCCCGATGATGTCTCCTCTTTCTCTAGCTCTGCCATTATCCCAAATTGGTATCGCTATTCTACAATTCCATGACCACCACCACTCTGTCCCATTTATAATACTAAAGAAGTGGTGAGAGAAGTTTTTGTTTCTTTGTTGTTGTTTTTTTTTTAATGACAATAAGCAGGCAAATACAGATAGAGGGTACAGTCCTCACTTCTTCACGCAGCCAAGAGGTGGCCATGTTATTTGTGACTTCTCTATCAATTCCACATATCGTTTGCCTTGGCTGCTGAGGAGTCTCGGTCCTTCTCTCCTAAGGCGTCTGAGCCATTGGTGGTCCTTTGTAGGGTTGCAGTACTGGCCGTTCACCCCATCAGGATTGTAGTATAAGAAGGCACCTTAGGAGATCCCGAAAATCAACCATACTCCTCCTTGCCCTCATTCCATAGCATGAACACCACAATCCCCTGTTTTGAATGGCTCCTGGAGCTAAGAGTGGCTTCGAATTTGGTAAACCCATTGTTTCATCCCATGCTGGATGTGTTTCTTCTAGGAAATTTAAACCTCTAAGCCACCAGAGATCAGAGTTGCAGGGATGGGAAGTGAAACTGTTGCGGATGCGTCAGGTGTCTTATTATAATTATAAGAGGCATCACCTTCATTTCCACCTCTCTGTTCCCAGACTGCCGAATCTTGGCAATGGAAGAAACAGCACTGTGGACTGGCTGCTGGTTCATAGCATGTATTACATCCTAGCAGCCTCCGCTGTGATTCTCCTATTGGGGCTTGCCATAGACTCCCTACGGCATACTGTTTTCCCCCAAACATGTTGAGCACCATTGGACCTGCTGGATGTTAAGGGCCAAGGGGCAGAACTACTAGCATGGTGATCTACACCAGCTGAAGAGCCTGTTTTAGCTGTGGATCCACATTAGTCTGTGTGTGGTAGGAATAACACCTGCATTATTCAAGTCTTCGATGGTGGCAAAAAACCTCTGCAATTCCCATAAGGATAAGCTATTGCATTTTACTTCCTCTGTTGACAAGGAGGAAGGAGGAGGAGCTCTAATAGCTTCAATTTGCCCCCTTCTTACCCCAATACCTTTTCCCCCCGGAGGCCAGGTAGCCAATGTGGCAGTATACAGGAGATAGGCACCTGTCTCTGGCTGGAGATTTCTGAAGTCAGGAGGCTCGCTGGAGCAGCCTGTAGCAGCAGGGTGAGTAGGGGCCATGATATAGTGGACTTGGGAAGAAAAGGATGGGGGCAACTTCCCACTCCATGACTTCTCTCTACATCCTTGAGAGGGTGCAGAAGATAACTTTAGTGTTTTCTGTGATACCATCTGTTGGAGCAGAGAGGTTAGAGGAAGCAACAGAATCTCAGGGTAGCCCTGACAACTACCAGCCAAGTAAAAATCCCTCCACCTGGAGAGGGCTTTGGAGACATGATCTGGTGGGTTTAAGAGGAGACTCAAATGTCCATCTGGTGGGGGGGGGGGCATGTAGCGCCATGAGGTCGAACATCAACAACAATAACTATAGTGCACACTCAAAACAATGTGTAGATGTGGGCTGAGGCTAAGTGTATCTAAAACTGGTAGAATAATCCCAGAGGAGGTGTTCAGGGTCTCACTGAGCCCACCCAGCGGCAGACTCAGGGAAGAGCTCCATTTTCCCCTAACCTCCATAAGCACTCCCTCCACTCTGTGGTCGGTACTACTGCAGGGGTGTTCTGGATCTCTTGGCACTAGCATTGACTTAAATGCAGTTTCCAATTAGTCTCTGAAAGGTATGGAGCGGCCCTGCTTCCTGTTGCAAGTTGCCAAGGTCGACTGCAGGTGCTTTCAGGGGAAGGCCAAGGTAAAGGATTACAAGTGCGACAGCAGATTTCTTGCTCGGGTTCGCCTGACCATTCTCCATTCTAAGGATCTTGGGTCTGCATAATTGATGACTTATGTCTGGGAATCATATTTGAGCTATTCCTCCAGCTGTTATGCTAGTGTGGTAACTCAAATGCCAGGGACCTCTATTGGCCAGACCTAAGAGTCTTTTTGGTTATACAGACCATCTAAGGCTTTTGATGGGCTGTCTAGATTTCATTCCTGAGAACTCCAAGGTTAATCATCCATATAGCCAGAGATCTCTGCGTGCGTATTAGTGCACCCAGGCTGCCATAACAAAGTACCACGGACTGGGTGGCTTAAACAGCAGACATTTATTTTCTCGTAGTTCTAGAGACTGGAAGTCCAAGATCAAAGTGCCAGCAAAATAGGTTTCGGGTGAGACTTCTCTTCCTGGCTTGGAGATGGCCACCTTCTCACTGTATCTTCACATAGCCTTTCTTTTGTGTGGAGATTTTAGATAGAGAGAGGGAGAGAGAGACAGACAGACAGACAGACACATGATAGATAGGTAGATTATAGATAGATAGATAGATAGATAGATAGACAGATAGATAGATATGAGGATATGTGTAATATATCTATATCTATTTCTATATATCTGGTGGCTCTTCCTCTTCTTACAAGGACACCAGTTCTATTAGAACAGGGCCCCATCCTTATGACCTCATTTAGCCTTAATTCCCTGCTTAAAGGCCCTATCTCCAAATATAGTCACTTTTAGAGTTAGGGCTTCAACACATGAACGTGGAGGGGGGACACAATTCAATCCATAACAGTATGTCAGTTGATTCCCCAGACATCTATTATGGAAATAATACCCACTTTGCTGCTGATGTTAACTGCCACCACCTGGATTCACCTATTCCCGGTCCCTCCAACATGCTACAAATCAGAGATCCCATTTTAATAGCACTGGCATCCTCAGTGTAGAGAGAACAGACAGCATAAATGCTTTTGAAAGCTTCTGATGCTTCTTTCTCCTACTCATTTCTCAAGGCAAGAGTTATAGGACAGATGTTTTAATTTCCTTGGAGGGCAAAGTTAGGGAGTGGATGGGTGGATGCTCATTAGATCCAATACAATATTCTCATGTTCAGAAGTTTAGAATTTCCTCCACTACCTTATGCCAGTGGGTTTCTAGCCCCTCAATGCCATATGTCACACGCTAGAATCTGGTCCAGGTTTGCAAGAGACAACCCAGAAAACAGAATCACAGCCTGTTGCCTGAGTCCAGCACAGCGAACAAAATTCATGAATACCTACCACCCATTCTGTATTTAGCTCTATTCTTTGACTAACACTGCATCTCACTTCTCACCCCTGGATGATATGCCTTAAGTCGACCCAGAAGGATAACAGCATCTTTGGATAGCGGATATTATTCTCTCCATGAGGTGGCCCCTCCCCCTCCACACACAGACACACTGGTCCCCTGGAATAGAATAGATAGCAAGTATTGACTCGCATCACGAAAACGACCATTTAATCCTTCTCAGTGCACTTGGAATGATTCTGGCATTGCACTAGAAGCATTTTTATCTATCTTAGGGAGGAGGAAGGGATTACAAGTAGCTGACTTCAATCCTCATTACCCCCCACTATGATTAGTGCAAGCTAATCATGATTCTATCATTCCATTTGCTAGCAAATAGGGAAGAAAATCGATGGGGATATGATCCAATCAGGGCCAGCGAAATGTGAAAAGTGCACTAGGGGGCTTCTGAGAAAGGTTTCCTCTTCCTAAGAAATAAATGCAGGGAGGGGTGGTCCTTTTATTTCTTTCCTGTGGAAGTTGTTAGGTCTGGATGTGAACCCTGGGAGCTCCTGTAGCCATCTTGCCAAGAGTCTGACAATGAAGCCAAATCATGGAGGATGACAGCTCCAAGGGAATCACGAAAAAGTGGAACTGCAGTTCTGTGTCTGGAGCCTGCTATACTCTGGACTTCTCCCCTGGTGACACTGGAAAAAAAAAAAAAAAAAAGGAAGCTCTTCCTGCTCTTCCTGAGTATGTAACAGGTATCTGAAATGCACATATACATTTCCTGTGCGTTTGCGTGTGCGATGCCATATGTTGCCCAACATAAATGATTAGGGTTGCTATTAGCCATCATCCAGATTGTCACTGATTTATTGAAGGAGTTTTAATGAAAATAAATCAGATGGTGAAACTGAGGCTGAGTGAGGGGAGGTGACTTGCCCAAGGTCAGTTTGGAAGTTAATAAGCAGATACAAGGCCTGCCAGAGTCTGAAACTCTCCAAATAGTCTAGGATTCTAATAAGAAAACAGTAAGGACGAGGTAAAAGGTTCTCAAAATGACTGGATTTCAAAAGGCATCTCTCTAAAGGGCAATTCACTATATCTATCTATCGATCGATCGATTGATCGATCGATAGATAGATGGTGCTGTGGGCAGAGTAGTTGGCTTCTTGGCCATAACAGGCTCTATGGGAAAGGTACTGCTGCCCTCTGACCTCTCTCTTTCCAATTTAGACTTCCTCTTGCCAGGCTGGAAACCTGGACTGCAGGGAATACACAGAAACAGCCCAGGAGCTGCTTGGTCTAAGGCAGCATATCATAGCAAACACTCATTTGACTAAACTGCTGCATTTCCATGTCAAATTCATCCCGCAATTGTTTAACTGTTCTGCCTCTGCGGGTACAGACTGAAACCAAGAAGTAGACTGCCACCTAGAGGTCATTTATATCAGCGGCAACCGGGTTCAAACATTTTTTGCTCTGGGTTCACATGTGGCCAGGCCACTTTCCCTATTGGGACCTCAATTTTCTCGCCTGTAAAATAAGTGTTGTCCTAGATCAGTAGTTCCCGAACGCAGCTCCATAAAGCTTGTACACCTTTAGTAATTCGTAATTAGGGTCACTCATCAGAAAGACCCATGATCTTTGAAAATATGCGTATGCCCATGCTTCACCCATAGATACTCTGGTTCAGTAGGTGTGGAGCAGAATCGGTGCCTAGACACCTGTATAAAACAAAACAAAACGAAACGAAACGAAACGAAGCAAAACAAAACAAAACAAGACAAAACAACGAAAAAACATTCTACAAATGCTTCCAAAGCGCTCCCCACTAAGGAATCTGTGTTGTAAAGCTAATAGGAGCTCCTTCGCTCTAGGGCACCGGATGTCTTTAATATGGTAATGTCATTGTGGAGCTCCAATAGGTGTTAATATTATTCTCAAAGATGTCTGACCATAGAACCAACACCTACCAACAGTCTAGGTACACCAGTGTTTCCCAGATCGCAATTAGGCAAACCCTAAATTAGGTGTTTTAGTCAGCTCGGGCTGCCAAAACAAAATACATAAACTGGGTAACTTGAACAACAGAAATTTATTGCTCACGGTTCTGGAGCCTGAGAAGCCCAAGATCAAGGTGCCAGACAATTCACTTTCTGTTGAGAGTTCTCTACCTGGCTTGCAGGTGGCTGCCTTCTTGCTATGTCCTCACATGGCCTCCACCCTCGTGACCTCATTTAACCTTAATTATCTCCAGAAAGCCCTGTCTCCAAATACAATCGTGTTCAGGTTAGGGCTTCAACAAATGAATTGGGGGTGGGGAGAGCCACAAATCAGGCTATATATAGCACTAGGAGATGTCCAAGGCCACTCTGAGTCTACATCTTAAGATTCTTAATGAACCATTTTCTTTTTTGACGAATTAGTGCTCACGATATTCAGCAATTTCCCATGGGAAAATAGCATAGACAGTCTCACAGGGGTGTATTTTCAAACTGTTCTTAGTGCCTCCAGTGAGAGATTTTGTCAAAGAACAAAGTATTACTGTGATGACCAACCCTCTGGGGTTTCGTCCTTTTTATTAACATCGAAACCAAGTCAGGAGCCAATAATCTTAGCCTGTTCAGATGCACTAGTTCATATCACATTCTCACTTCTAACTCGGATGGTGTCAAGCCATGCCTTATTTTCCATCAAGAAGCACAGTTTCATTGATCCCAGACAGTGGTCTAAAATCCTAACCCTGCATCTGAACTTTGCACAACATTCAACTTGTGGGCTAGATGTTTATTTTCTCTTCCACTTTCCTGGAGGTAGACAGGAGATTCTTTTTCTTTTCTATTCCTCTTAAGGCACAGAGTGCAAAGGCTGAGCTGGAATTCCAACCGCTTACAAACCGATAGGTGGCTCCTTTACACCCAGTTTTTAAGTCAATGCTCACACCAGTGGGTTAGAAGGGATTCACACAACTTGGGTAAGCTCATATCCCACATACAGACTTTGTTCCTATATATTAGCTCATGCCCGTAATTTTATGAGTTCATATTCTGCTTATGAGACCCTGCTCTAGGTATGGACTCATATTTCCATATACAGATTATGGCAGATTGATTGCAGAGAAGGTGGCAACAATCCCTCCCATCCTTGGAGGTACAGCCCTTTGCACTGGGACTTTGCCACTCCTTCCATCAACTTCCTCGAATTTGGGCTGGCCTGTGACTTGCTCTGACCTACGAAATGCGGTGGATGGGATACCGTAGGATTTCTGAGCCTAGTCAAGGAGGCTTTTTAAAGCTTCCACTCTTGTTCTCTTGGAACCCTGAGACCTCCATATTAAGAAGCCTGGGAACCTAAATCTCCTGGGGAGCTCTGATATACGTGGACTCCTGAGCCACAGAGTTACTGAGCGTGAGGTGAGGCCAGGCGTGTTTTTTGCTCTCCCAAAGCTACCCTGGAAAATACTGACTTGTTATCAGGATCAGACACAAAGGACCGAGGGCTCATGGCCCTGTGCTCTCCAGGGCCCCGCATTGCTGGCAGCCACACAGTGACACAGAGTGTTCCAGGAGGGCAAAGAGAAGTCCTGGAACCCCATCTTCATATAAGCAGCCCGCAAACCATCCTCAGGGCAGCAAGCCACAGAGGTGGGTCTGCGTTCACGCCAACGCACAACTTCCAGTCTACCTATTACTGTTTTCTGAATTCCTGCTCCCTGTCAAAGCTGTCTTGCATGTTCGTTCTCACCAGAACTCTGTTGTATAAAAAATGTGCGTGAGCAGACCGGACTGAGAGGAGGAAAGAGGGCACCTGGGGGTTAGCCTAGGCCCTGCCTCCTCTGAAATGCAGTCTTGGCCCTCGCATCCCACAGCAGGTAGCCCTGCCCATCTTGGCACACAAGTCCTGGTCCGCTCTGCCTTTTGGGCTTGCGATCAGCATCATATCCCTCTGAAGCCTTGGGGTTTACCACCAATAGCTACGTACACAGATCTTCTAGATGCCAGCGTGTCATTCCAATGGCATGAAGGAGGCGTCTCCCAAACTGAAAGGAGTGAGGAAAAATGAATATACTTGATGCATTAATGGGATGGGATTGTGGCCATGTTTTCTTGCCCTGCTGGTGGGAGTGCAAATTGGTCCAACCAAGTGGGGAACCTGTTTGGCAGCATCTACCATAGCTAAACATAAGCATCCTTGTGACCCAGCAACTGTAACTCCAAGTTCTTTACCCAGAAAAATGTCTGGATGTTCAACAAAAGATATGTGCAAGGAGTGACTATATAGAGCAAGGAAAGTAAACAGACCATTAGAATAATCCAGGAGAGTGGTAAAGCTGGTTTGGACAAGTGGAGGTGCAATGAAGTGGTCAGATTCTGGTTGTATGCTGAAGGTAGAGCCAAGGATTTGCTGATGGAGTCAAGGTGGGGGCGTGAAAGAAACAGAGGAGTCAATGAGGACACCGAGGTATCTGGCTTGAGCAATAGGAAGGGAAGAATTGCCATTCACCAACATGAGGAACACAGAGGAAGAGTAGATTTGGGAGTGGGGAAAGCCCAATGTCTTAATGAATAAATCCTTCAGGAACACTAATGACATTTATTTAAAAAAAATAAACCTACAAACTTTCTCGGGCAGGGAATGAGACATTGTAGCTTTGGGCCCCTCTTGACTGGATGGCAAGAACGGAGTTGCTAACACCTGTGGCCCAAGACCTGTATGAAATCCCAGGGAGAGAGCCGTGCCCAAGCCCCCAGCATAACATATCTACAGGCAGGACAGACTGTGCCACAGTTTTGCTTTCCTTTCCTGTACGGGGAGATTTTAATGACCACAAAAATAAGGTTATTTTCTGAAATGATTAAACTATGGAAAGCTGTACAGAAGACATGCAATTTTAGTTAACTGGAGATTTTATACAAGAACTGGAAACTATATTGATATGTGTAAAGAACAAACGATGCCAAAACATTCTTCTACCCACCTAACTAATTTAATTCTGCTATCACAAAGCCTTTATAACACCTACTGGTCTAGTGTAATGAAAGACGCCTCAGCTACAAGGGACCAAGATTCACTAGGAATAAACTGTGTGCTTGCTGCTTCTAATTTTGGTCCTACTGAATTCTGTACTGATCTTCTGTACAACCATGCTAGTCACCCTGCCTCTGCATTAACCTTGGGAGAATCAAGAGATTCCCACCCGCCAACCTCCAAGATCCCCAAATATGTAATTGCGGCCTTTATGAAGTGGTTAAAAGGATCACTTCTCATGGGGTAGTATTAAATTACCTACTACCTGGAGGGGAATACTTCTCTAAACAAAGGGGAAACACTGTGAGCTTAACGAAAGGGAAGAACTTCCCTAATGGCCTGGGGACCCCACTCCCCTGCCACCAAACCCCTGTCCTTAATGCCTCAGAGCTCTGCCCTGGTTCAGGCGATGATGCTGATGATGCACATTGGCAGAGCCACACCTTCCTTGATCATGCTGGTGCTCACTGTGAATAATAATCTACAAGTGGCATCTTCTGAAACAAATAAATTTTATTGGAAGAACACAGGCATTTTACAAATTGCAAGGAACCTAAGCAACAAATACATTTTTTCTTTCTTTTTTTTTTCAAATTAAATTTATTGGGGTACCACTGGTTAACAACATTATATAATTTTCAGGTGTACAAGATTATAATTAGACATCTGTATACTCTAGTGTGTGCTCACCATCCAAAGTCTAGTTTCCTTCTGTTACCATATATTTGAACAAACACATTTTAAAGACGCCGAGATCAGGAAAACTCAGGGGAACTCAACTGCAGGTCTTTCAAATTACATTCTCTGCAGTGAAATGATATTAATGAGACTTTGCAGGCTATTACTCATTCTTGCGGCCTAGTCCCACTCTAAATATAATAAAAGTATGATTGGCTCAACTAAGATAAGGGGAAAAGTGTAACACCACCAAGAAGTTATGGCCAGGGGAACTCACATAGTAAACAGAAGGGTATGGGAAGGTCTCAGAGAAAAGGTACCTACTGAAGAGACGAACCAGCCTGATGCTACTGCCTCCCACTCGGTAGAATACAAATACAGTACATACGTACACATTTTGACACGCCACCATATGTAAAATACTTCAAAAGATTTGAGTAAGTGCAAAAGCACATACTGTAAACAATGAAAACAACCCAAAAGCCCACGCCGATCCCAAAATCACAGTACCCCAAAGTCAACTTCTGCTCATATGACAAATAGCTGACGTGTCACAGAGCCACTCCTTGAGTCGAAGTCCTCCAGGTGAAGTTCGTGGCTCCTGTAGAACTGCTGTGATTCTATGAAATTCAAAATCCTATGGACTGAAGGTTAACCTTATACACCGCCAATGAAAACGCTACATATAAATGGAAAAACCAAGGCGAAACGAAGATACAGAAGCAGTAAATGGCATTTCCTATTTCCCCGTGTAGAAGCTTTCTTCCCGTCCAGTTCTACAATCTAAATCCATTTCAGGGGGAGCACTCATCTATAATCATGGCGGGGGGTCTTTTTATTATTTTTTAAACCACTTTATTGAGATATGAAGGTATGACTGACATATAAAAAGATGCGCGCATTTAATGCATACAACTTAATGAGTTTGGAGACAAGTAAACATCTGTGAACCGTTACCATAATCTATGCCATAAACATATCCATCCCCTCCAAACGTCGGTCCTCCCTCATTAATTAGTATTATTATTACTTTTTTAAAGCAATAAGAACATGACATAAGTTCTACCCTCTTAGCAAAATCTTCAGTATACAATACATCTATTCCGAGCTCTGAGGAGAGGAGCACAGGTACTTGGTTCCTGGCTTTAACCATACCCCACATACTGTAGCTCAGCGTCCTGACTACACAACCTATAGTTCCGAGCTGACACTAGAGTGGAGTCTACAACAGGCCTTTCCAAGCACTCTGTAAGGCTGCTGCATCTGACTGATGGGGGAGACTGAGAAAATCAGCGGATCTCCTTAGGAGTCACTGAACACGGCCCACTGCTGTTCTTTTCTGAAGCTGATAAGAAGCAGTACAGTAGGTCTGCATATGACTAAGAAGAGCCAAGAGAAGCTCAGAAGGCCAACCCAGATCTAACTTGCGAGGTGGCCTGGCTGGCGGCAGTCAGTAATCCACATAGTGCACTCCTGAAGTCAGCATGACGGGCTGAGAGGGCAAACTCGAATCCGGAGGGACCTAGAGGAGATCATTCAAACTGTACAGGAGTGCATACGTTTTGCACATTCTTTCCACCCTTTTTGAGAGGCCTGCACACTAAATATCCCTAACACAGGATCTGAGTCCTCCTCATCTCCTACCTAGTATTCTATCACATCCTGTGTATCACAAGAGATCAAACCTCTGCCAATAGAAGGAGATAAACCTCAGCTCCTCTGGGGAGGACATGAAAGGAAAAGTACAGCTCGACTTGCCAACAGACCATAGACATCAGCATGTCCATTTAAACCACCTTTAAACAACATCTGTAGTTTTAGAGTGGATCTCTTGCTGCTGAACTTTGGGGGCCTGCAGGGAACAGGACTTCTAAAATGACAAATATGTCTGGAAGGCTATGGTCCAAGGCCATTTCTTGCTGGCTATAAGCAGGGTCGCTGGAACCACAGGGAGCACGCAGCTCTTCTTAAAATTGAAGGTGTTTATGTGTGAGATGAAACTGAATTCCATCTAGGCAAGAGATGTGCTCATGTGTACAAGGCAAAGAACAACACAGTGACGCCTGGTGGCAAACTGAACAAAACCAGGGTAATCTAGGGTAAGGTGACTCATGCTCATGGAAACAGTGGCATGGATCGTGCTAAACTGCAAAGCAACTTTCCTACTAAGGCCATTGGACACACAATCTGTGTAATGCTGTACCCGTCAAGGAGTTAAATTTATTGAAAGTTAGGAATAAATAAAAGTGGATTTGTTCCCTTGTAAAAAAAAAAAAAATTCTAGTTTGAATCTTCATTCCAATTGATCATATTGATCATAGAGAACACCCCCTGAGCACAACAGTAGTGGTAAAAGCATAAGTAGGCTAGAGGACAAGCAATAAAAGTTAATAACACCACAGAGGTATTAGAAATGGGCTCCACTGCCCCACCACTCCCAACCACAGTGACAGTTGAGGGTATATGGTCCACTCTCCTCTTCACAAAGTATGCAAACCTTTTATAAGCTAAATAAGCTTCCTGCCAACTTTACAACCCAGGAATGTTTCTACAAGGACCTGGCAGAAAAACAGCTTGCAGTGCCTGAGAACTAGGTAAAGAGAACACATTAAGCAACTGAAACCAGAAAGTCAGCAAGACCCTCCTGGAAATCAGAGAGAAACATGAATACCTTAACAGGTGCCCAAGAGGGAATAAGGATACAAGAGAAAGGGAAAAAATGTCTCTCGAGAACAAAATCAGCATAAGTGACAGCAGTTCCTTCAGAACTCCCTCAGATTGTTGTACTATACAACGATATAACAGGGTAAAGAGCTACCTTTACCCAGTGGCCATTTGCACAGGCCTACTGCAACACAGAACAACCATAACTCAGAAAAGCCTTCACTGGCAGACGAACTGCAGTTCGCTTGGAAACTGGAAAACAGTACTCGTCCCCGGCTCATCTGCACCTGTCCACAAAGTACCAAAAGTCCCCAGCCCTTTGCCCCTCAGGAGACTCCCCAGGTTAATGTTTTAGACAACAGTATATGGGTCGAAAGCCATCATTCCCAGAGCCATTCTTCTGAGCCTAAGGTGAAGCACAGATCATCCATGAGGCAGCAAAGCCATCCATGGCAGAGGGAACTGCAGTCTGGTTGGAAACTGGAAAACAATTCTCGTCCCAGGCTCATCTGCACCTGTCTGCAAAGTACCAAAAGACACCAGCACTTTGCCCCTCAGGAGACCACCCCCCTCCCGCCCAGGTTAATGTTTTAGACAACAGTATATGGGTCAAAGGCCATCATTCCTAGAGCCATTTTTCTCAAACTAAGGTAAGTCACAGATCATCCGTGAGACATCAGAGCCTTCACTATCAGAAGGAACTGCAGTTCGCTTAGAAACGGGAAAACAATTCTCGCCCTAGGCTTATTTGCACCTGTCCACAAAGTACCAAAAGTCACCCGCACGTCATCCTGCAGGAGACCTCCCAGGTTAATGTTTTAGACAACAGTATAGTGGGTCAAAGGCCATCATTCCTAGAGCCATTTTTCTCAAACTAAGGTAAAGCACAGATCATCCACGAGACATCAAAGCCTCCACTATCAGAAGGAACTGCAGTTCGCTTGGAAACTGGAAAACAATTCTTGTCCCAGGCTCATTTGCACCTGCCCATGAGGCACAAACAACCCCAGTCTTCGCCCTCTCAGAAGACCCGTTAATGTTCTACACAACTGTACAAGAGGGTTGAAGGCCATTTTTCACAGGCTACGGCAGTGCACAAAAGAGGCAGGAACAGCAATGTGTTCCCCAACAGCTAAGTCCAAAATTCTCAGTGAGGCTAGAAAAATAAGAATCCCCATCCTAATAACTTCAGGTACTGTTCATTGACAGGACCCACGTGACATTTCCCTTCCCACCAACGTGCAGAGTATGCTCAGCAGAAGAGCGCAGGAAGGCTGGGTTAAAATATGGAAAGGTTTGGATAAAACTCCAACCACCTTCCCTTCCACAGAATCTGGGGTTCCGAATGATTCCTCATATGCCACTGCTCGGCATAGTGGATATCACTGTGTTCAGCACCTACGTGCAAGAGTGCAGAAGGCTGAAAACTGGACGTGGCCAATTGCCTCCCGGGGACCCAACAGTCCCCATCCCCCCGATGCTGCCATTGCCAGTATGTGCTTGCTTTAGGATTTAACAAGGCACTTGAGCCACAGGAGTGTTGGAGGTAGAAGTGTCTGGCCAGTATATTGGAAGAACATACTAGCAACAGCAGTTCACTTTCATCAGTCTCCTCAGGGGAACACAGCTCACTATCAGTATGAAAGATTCAGCGGTCAACTAAACCAAGTGCCCTTCACTAGAAATGATAGCATTCTGCCTCTCGGAAGACTCCCCTGGATGAATGTTTTAGACAGCACTATAGTGGGTCGAAGGCCACCATCCCTTGAGACATTTTTCACAGGCTAAGGTAAGGCATAGAATGAGGCAGCAACACCAATGCATTCCCCAGCGGCTAAGTCCAAAATTTTCGGTGAAGCTAGAAAATTAAGGAACAACCCCCATCCGAAAAACTTCATCTTCGCCAGAGGGCCACATGCTTTCATGTCACATCAATAATGTGCATTGCTACCTTCTGTCCTCTAGCTATGCCGATTCCAGGTAGTGCCAGGGATGGGAAAGTGGGCAGGAGGCACCTTGTACACACAAAGTCCAATGCGCCTTTTACGCTCTGGGCCCATATCCCCTTGTCTGCTTTCCCCTCGAGCTCTGAGAGCAGCTCTACAGAGGGATACTCTTCCCCACCCTCTCCCTACCTTTAGGCATTAGAAACCAGAAAGAAGAACCATATTGAGCTGGTCATTCCATCTTTCCTGATCAGAGCAACCTGGCTTCTTTGGAACCTCTAACTTCTATAGTTCTCCTTAAAAGAACAGACAATCAGAAGTGGCTGGTGAACCAGCCATGAATACCATATAACAAAGCAATCCCATTTCTGGGTATATATGCAAAGAAAATGTAATCACTATCTCAAAGAGATATCTGTACCCTGATGTTCATCGCAGTATTATTCGCCATAGCCAAGCTATGAAACAACCGAATGTCTATCAACAGATAAATGAATAAATAAAATGTGGCGTGTATATATATGCATGCATGTATATGTGTGTGTGCGTGTGTGTGTATTTATATACACATACTCATACACACATATAAAATTCAGCTATAAAACGTCTGGATACAACAAAGAACCAGTATGACAAGAAATATACTCCATTTCAAAGGCCTTGCCTTAAAGCGTCCAATATTACCCATACTCTTTCCATCACCCACATAACTAAGAGGAGTGAACAAATACTTAAGGCAAACATGAGTTTGATGTGGAATATTCCATACCAAGAATGTATAGCACATTAACATTATCACTAGTGAGGAGACATTAAGTACGTGCCTCATGAGTCTGACTGACATGGCAGGCTTAGGAATGAACTCCTGGGAAAGAACCACTGAACCAGATCCCA
>NW_006442490.1:21117-24245 GCF_000325575.1 Pteropus alecto | reverse complement strand
TTCCCTGAGAGTGCTGGTTTTGAGAATGTCACCAATTAGAGAGTCACCCTTGTGGAACCCTCAGCTTTGTGAGTAATTTTTAAGTGCCAGTACTCACTGGATTTACTCATTAAACTATTCATGTAGGCCTTCCCTACCTTACCCCCAAAGAAGGGACCCAAGATGACCTTGATGGGCAGTGGGAACAAGTATGTGTTGAAAGGGAAGAAGGCATCACAGTTATTAAGTTTTATAACTGTTTTTGACTAATGAATATGCCAGTCTTGGTCACTGTCATGTCCCTTGATGAAGGAACATGGGTTTGGGTAGAGGTTTTTCTAAGAATTTCAGGCCTCGGGTTTTCACTGGGTAGAAAACCCTAATGACCTCCATCTTCCATATCTTTAAAATAATTCAACTAATTACAGGGATAAATAATAAGTTTTTGAAATAGCAATGTGCTGTATAAAGGCTACATACTTGAGTTTCTGACCACAAAGAAATATGGATTTTTATTTTATTTTATTTTATTTTTTTACCTTCCGTGAGTGAACTTCAGGTTCTGTGATGCCAGCTTCTGGATAAAACCCATGCTGATAAAGCAATAGAGGAGCCAGGGCCATCTATGAAACTAGAGATAAAAAGTGTCATCGAACGCACCTTCGAATAGTTCTGATATTTAGCAGTCTCCCTCACCCCGACCGTCAAAACTCCACACCTGACTTTCAACAAATTAACCACTGCCCGGAAAAGAAGTAACTTTACATAGGCAAGGAAAGAGAGGAGTTCTTTTTGGCACAGCCAGTTAAGAAGCACCCTCCAGCCCTAACTTGGTGCTGAGCCACCTCAGCTTCAATGTAAGGCTTCCAAGTTGGCCAGAAAACAATGCAGCTCAGAGCCAGGCGAAGTCTGGGTTGCCGGGCTACCTCCTGGCATCATAGCAGAGTGAAAGAGGTTGGTTTCCAAAGAGACGCTCAGTCATCTCCGAGGAAATTTGCTGGCCCTGTGAAAGGAAACAAACATTCAGTTGAAATTACGGCAAAAGTCTGAAGAAATGAAGTGGGAATGGGGTCTGGCCAGGCAGGAAGGGGAGCAAAACCAAGCCATAATGTTCTGCTCCAATACATGGATTCTGGAAATGGTGTACTAATTCCTTCAGTACCTCCTCTGTACTGAGCACTTTACAAAGATTATCACACTTGATTCTCACAACACCCCTGAGAGCAAGGAGTGGTTCTCATTTTCAAAGTGGAAACTGAGGCTCAAAGGCGAGAGTAAGAAAGAGCTGAGGCTCTTTTAGACTCAGCTACTAGAAATGTGTGGTGAATGAAACATGATGTGTGGTCTCAGTAACCTCTGCAAGGCAGATCAGCAACATGTACAAGGCAAAAAAATATATATATACATAAAAAGGCCAAAACTCTACGGAAGAGTAACTATTTAAAGAAATATTGACCTACATATTATTTGAATTGTTGACCTATGGCCCCAGGACCACTGCCAAATAAATGCCCACCCACAGTGAAGGTAGACTGGCAGACTAACATTCTCTGGCACCTACTTGGTATGTAGGTGTCTCCCCGCCCCCTCCACCTTTCCTAGATAGAGCTGGCTTTAAATTCCATTCAAATCCATGTTCTCGTACCTGATATAAAAGCGCATGAGCAGCACTCCCACAAGCTCTGGATTCCTGAAGTTTGTTTTTGACACTCCCATCTGGTCCATCCTGCCTGGAATGATAATGGTTTTCCAAAAAGGATAAAAAGACAAATCAAAACTTTGAAGTGAAAAGTCAAGATCGGTTTTGTTTGGTTTTGAAATCTGACATTCTAATAAAGTCCATGTGTCTGTAACAGTGGCACCCACAGTGAATAGAGGAACACAAATAAGGACTGGGAAAAGAAGCCACTGACTAGTTTTAACAAATGATTATAGACATAGGGTCTCTACCATGCGGTTACTAAGCAGTGCCCAGGGAGTGACCTTGATATTGTTGGAAGTTCCTATCTTAGAGATTCAGGGAAGGGATTTCAACACCATCTTAAATGGTGGTACAGCTGACAGGGGATAGGTGCTACCCTCCGCCCAGCATCTGTGGCCTCACAAAACATAAGGTTGCTCTTACTTGTCTGGCTGGTCTTGACTGTTGGTTCCGGGTACACTCTCTTCCCATCACAAGGCCACAGGCTGACCAGTACTAGACTTTTCCATCACAGGTCCTGAAGGAGATGATGACTGTAAAAATCTGCAAGAGACTTGCCTGGGGGTGGATGGACTAGCATAACTGCAGGAAAATTAGGTAACTTGGAAACTCATAAGATGAGGGTCTGGGGCAACCTTCCTTTTTCCCTTATCCAGAGGAATTTCTGAAAATGGTTGGGGGAGCCAGAGTACCCAATCATGCAGCCTGTGTGAGGTAGGCCAAAAGAGTGAATGATAAAACAGGAACTGCACGAATCAAACCACAAGATAAGACTGCTGTTCTAGAGGCTTGACTGTCCCTTCAAGAATGAACCATGGTTCGTCCTGCTTTAATCAAACATCATAGGAGAATTATTAAATATTATGTTGAGAGATATTGCCAGTTATTTGCTAGAAGGGGAGTCTCAGAACTCCAGTTTTTTCTCTTCAGCAATAAGGCAATCGACTCTTACGAAAAATTATGGGTAACAAACCTTTGGAATGGTTTACATGTTCTCACTTTGTTACCAATTACTGACATATACCATGCAAGATTATGGGTAACAAATCAATCAAATGGGTTTTGTGTTCTACTTGAGAGACCAAGAAATGCATATTAAACGACTGTGTCGTTATATTAGACTGAGTAACTGGTAACATAGTAAGTTCAAAAATTGCTAAAACTAGAAATGAGCTAATTTAACTCAGAACAATTTCATGAAGACTTTCATACATTAATTACACAATGTTACTACCATCTGACAATGAACATAGGTCTTTGAAGAGAAAACAACAGAAAAAATTAAACATTTGGTAGTATATGGATTGGGGAATTTGCTCTTAATTGGCAAGTATACCCCTAGGATACAATGGACAATGGACATGTAATAAAAATACCTTCATTCCACACTTAGATATTGCTCAAGGTCTAGGGCTCTGCCTGAAAAGTCAGGATTAGTGAGGCTAGT
>NW_006442490.1:11700-21095 GCF_000325575.1 Pteropus alecto | reverse complement strand
CCAATGACACAGATAAACTACAACCCAAACACCAGCGATGAATCTTTCACATTGCTAAAAGTAATCAAGGTGGATTTAGAGATCATCAATGTTTCCCCACTATAAGGCATTAAATCATTTCTACATGAGATAATACACATAATGTGAATCAGTATCCAGAATCAACCAGCGAAAAAGGCAACTATCACCATTATCAAAAGGAAGTAACTATTTTATTTAACACCAAGTATCAGGTTACTCTCAGTGATTAGGGTCCTTAGGGTTTTGGATAACACAACAGTTTTCCTTTAATATACTTCTCCTCTTGCATACACGCTAGGTGTCACACGATGGGCGCTGCCTCTTTTTTAAGCCAATGTGCTAGCACTAGAGGCATTAAGGCACGGCCAGCACTGGTGGTCTAGGAGGTGAGGGCAGCACTGTCTGCGATGGCAGGTTGGGGGCGGGGAGTAGCATGTGCAGTATGGCCCAGGACTTCAAACAAGGAGGATAGTTGTTGCCCTGGGCCAGACGGGTCAGCACATAAACGGGCATATCCTCCTTTTTTGTGTGTGTGAAGAAAAACTGCACAAAACATTGGTTTCCACGGGAGAACACTTGGGAAGGAGGACCTAGGCCAACATTTAAAGAAATATCAATACATTAAATGCACAAGTACGGTTCTAAAATAATACTCAAAAGTATGCACATGACCGGCAGGGCCCTTCACTCCTAGAGAACAGAGAGCACTCATCCTGGGGGTGAATTTCCTTATATGTAAATTGAAAATGCTCCACGATTTTCAAAGGAAATGCATGAAAAGACTAAGATCGGAATTGGGTTGAATAACGTCACATTCAACATGCAATTATTAGCAGATATGAAATCCCCAAAGATCCTAAATGAAGTCCGGTGGTGGCCGGTGACCGGCACTTCCCGGAATTCACTGTGGTAAAACAACAAACGCTCCGCCAATGTGTGTATTTTTATTTTTACATTGAAAATGAAAATTCCTTTATTTTTAGTAGGTATATGAAATAAGAGACACAAAAACTAGCTTTTCAACAAATTTAAAATTTTAATGGTAAAATAAAATGAAAGGTTAGGTTAGCGAGCCGCTTGAAGCCACTAACTGTCGCAAAGCAAGAAGCACAAAGACAATTAAAACCACCTTTTCCTCATTTGTAAATTGAAAGGAACGTGAAAATCTTTAACGCAAAGCTTATGAAAAGGGCCAGGACCCGCATTTACTAGAATAAAATGATACCAAACACAATTTTTTTCTACAAAACAAAATCCCGGACTGTGTTAACGGCGGATAACGACATGGTTAACGAGAGCATTCACTGTCGTAAAACGCCAAGGACTCAGCCAACTGATTGCTCTACACTGTAAATCGAGAGTACTTCAAAACGTTCATTTTTAAGAAAATTTATAAAGAACAAGGCCAGAATTTAACAAAATAACTTATGTCAAACACGCAAGTATATTATAAACGTAAAGGCGCTCAATCAGATGTTAAATTCCTCCCCTGTTGATAAAAATTTACACCGAACCATTTAAAGGAAATTTGTGAGTAGCGCCAGAACCAAAATTTAATTGAATCCCCGAGGATGAGCATGTAAAATTAAATTAAATGCCTGACAGGAGCGACTCCGGGGTATTCAGAGTTTGTAAAACTTTCCAGTGCCCAGCGGGACAATTCATTTCCCAAAGTGCACACTGAATACACTTTCATGTGAAGAATATTTATGAAACACGGCGAAAATAAAAATTAAACAAATTCAAATGACTGCAATGTAATGAAAGAGGGAAAAGAGCGCACCATTATACTATGTTATATTATATTATAAAATAAAACAAGAAACAGAATACCTGGCGGAGGGTGATTGATTCCCTTCAGGGACTTAAAGCGACAAGGTCTTGCCGACCAAACTGCTATTTTCCTTATTCTAAAATTGCAAACAACACAACCTGTTTTGTGGGAAAAGCACAAAAAGAAAGGCGCCTGGACCACTCTTGGTTGAATACGACGATATTAAATACACAAGTACATTATATACAAGTGCACAACAGCATTCAATGGTAACTGAAGGAGATTCCGATGGTCAGTCAACAACCCCGGAGCCAACCAGGCCGCTGTTTACCCATTTTCACACGGAAATTGTCAGGATTTTTTTTTCCTTTTTAAAGGCAACATATGAAGAAGGCCGATTCCGAAATCAAACCAAACAAATGACATTAAACATACAGTCATGTTATTAAACGAAACAAAAATACTGTGCTCCAAGGCAGCAAAGCGGCCAGCAGCTGTCAAAAATGCACTCACACTCCTCAAGGCCTTACTTTCTCTTTTCGGGTCGAGGATGATAGAAATCTTGTCACTGCTAAGAAATCTCAGGAAAATGGCCAAGACCAAGATTTAAACAAATACCCGGCAACAATGTCCACCCAACAACATTGTAAAATAAACGGCAAAATCAGCTCCCTGGCGGCCCACCGTCACTGTGATGTCCTGGACGCACAACCGACTCAGCCAAAAGCACTAGCCATTTCCTCATTTTAAGCAGCAAACGCCACACACACACACACACACACACATCCACCCACCCACCCACCACTTAAGACCACGAATGGGGGCGTTCAAGACCCACACTTAAAAACACCAAAATGATCTGGAAGACCCATCATGTTGATACATAAAGCACAACACTGCGCCAACGCGGCCAACGGACATTCCCTGTCATCAATCCAGGAGCACATGAGACATACCTGTCAAAGTACATCAGGACACACCATCTACCCGAGTCTCTCAAAATCACACTACAGAAAGCCAATTACGAAATAAAGTGAAGTAAACTTACATTTTGAGATCGCGGTACGGGGAGCCGCCATGTTCCCTCGGCACTAGCGGTAACCGTCCACGGAAGCCGCAAGTGTACAATCCAGATTTTAATGAGCTAGGTCGCGTAGCAGGGCTCCTTTGCCATCCTCCTATGGCCCCGCCTTCACACATCGTCATTGGAGGACCTGCAATGATTGACAGGGAGACTGTCCACTCTCTCCAGATCTATGAGTGGAAACGCTGCCCATAGCTCAAGGCTCAACCAAAACAACTCACCTTCGCTTATATTGCTATCACTTTTACATCTATGCCCATTCTTCAATGTGCACCTCTACTACTCAGGCCTTTACACATTATCATAGTCTCTATTTCCTGTCATTTCAGATTCTGGAAATCTTGCTGACCAGGTTTACCCAGGCCTAGTTCAACTGCACCCTCCTCCACAGAGCTTTCCATGCTTTACTTCTCCCATGCCTACAGGTAAATGTTAGTTCTTCTTTGCTCTTAGACGGGTACATGGGGAGACATCAGGGGAACCAGGGGACTCATGTGAGGTCTGGAATCAGATAGTGCTGGCCTGGGCACAGTGCGAAGGACCCAAAGTTTGTACTTGGAATTTTGGCAAGTCAGTTCAGGTTGCAAAAGAAAGACAAGGAAAACCAATGACAAGGTCGCTCATAGCGGCCTCCCAGAATTGGCCTCAGCGATTAATTCAAACAGCCCCCAACCGCCCTTTTCAGGATTTCCATATCCTATCCTGTCTTCCCTTTGTCTGTGGAAATCCCACAACCCTTCCCACTTTCAAGACTTAGGCACAAGCAGCTTCACTTCTTCTCTGGCTCCTTCCCTCATTTTATGCCCCACCGCCATCTGCAGAGTAACGATTTCTTCTGTTGCTATAGGATGAAAGGTAACTGGCTTCAGATCTTGTCTGGAAAGGACACCATGTTTCATGATTAAGTTGAGACTGGAAGCCTACTCCTTTTCAGGAGGCCATCTGCTAAGTGAATTTTACAGCCACTCAAACAGGGATATGCAGCTCACCTAGGGATGACTATCTTCAACGTTGAACTCGACTGCTCCCAACTGTGGTAGGTGAATCACATCATCACTGGGTCACGTTATGTAATTATTCATGATGTCGCCCTACCCACCCCTGGAATATCGTCAACATCCAACAGTAGCTGAGAGAGATGGTCTCATAGTTCTCCAAGAGGAAATATGAAGAAACAGCAACATGAAATTGGTTAAATTCAGTTCCAAACTATGGTTTAGGAAGCTAAAACACCAGAGACATACGGCCAGATTACTGCGCAGTGCTAAGAACACAGCAATGGGCCCACATAGGTGACTATCTAATAGAGTCTGGCTGCTTCTTTGCAAGCTCGGAGAAAGATAGGTGAGTTCCTCCAGAGTTGGGGGCTTGGGGTAAGACTTTGACAAAGATCCAGATGGCAGGAGAGTTGTTGCAGGCTTTGTTCAGAAATCAGTGAAGGGATGGATCTGGGAACTTAATCCACATGGGGAGGGAAGAGAAGGAAGACAAAAGAGATAGATGTGAATCCTGTCTCAGGATCTCTCAGCTCTTTCCTCATGTGTTACCAAGCTTCTCCCTCTGGCTGGCCTCAGCAGATGGACACACGCTGGATCCTCTTAATACTCGGCATATGACGACCAATGCCACACAGGTTCTATCTCTCAGATAACCTATGTCCCCTCGATCTATGGTCACAGTTCACTCTTGTCCCATCTATACTTCAAATCATGTCCATAGCCTGTCTGTGAAAAATAATCACTTCTTATCTACTATGCACTATGGATAGTGGTTAAGTACATGGGCTGGAGGTATGCTGTTTGAATTCATATCACAGTTATTCCCTACCTTGTTGTTTTTTGTGTCCTTCATTGTGGAGTGTGTGTGTGTGTGTGTGTGCGCGCGCGCGCGCGCACGTGTGTCTCAGTTTCATCATCGGTAAAATTAGGATACCAATGAGAATTACATCATTGGACTGCCATAACATTCGGTGAGTTAAAGCAAAGCATTTAGACTAGTGCCTGGCACGTACTAAGCTTTCATATGAAGTCAACTGTGATTGTTTTTTCATTGTCATGCATGTCTCTGGTCATACCACCTCCTTCCTGGACACTTTCCCATGTCATCCCAACTGACACCAATCTGCTTTCTCTAATTCCTTTTCTACTTACCATTCGTATCACATAATCCACGCCTTACAACACATTGTCCAGTTAACCAATTTTTTGTTCCGCAGTGCGTTACTTTTGTCTATGCTAATGGCTCTATGCTGATGAATACATCAGGTCCTGTACAACTTCTTCACGTATACGTCTCGTCTCTCCTAAGTTTAACACCAGTTTACAATTTCTCAGCTAATAGCTTATTCTTTTCTGATGTAATGTAGCTCAGTATATAGCACAACATATAGGAAGGTTCAAAAAGCACATAAGGAGATACTGAAATAGTCCCTTTCATTGGGAGAGCTCCAGAAATGCTTCCCCTCGAGGATTTCATAAACTCTCTCCTCCACTCACTGGTTTAACCAGAAGGTGCAATGTGGATGGTGTTCTGATAGAGGAATCGACAAAGTGCTCTTGAAGATTTGTTTGACTACCTTAGGCTAGTCTGACAAGAAAGTGCGGCAGGCTGAAGTGTTGATGTGGTGCAGGAGAGAGAGGAGGCAGGGTAAAGGATTAAGGAGGGGAAAGTGCAGAGGAGCAGGAGTGTGAAACACATGGCCTTCTCAGGAAAGAATGCATATTATGGTCGGATTGGAAAAGAGAGCTAATGATGTAAGTGGCAAAAGATAGGGGGTGGGTGGGGAGCGGCCTAGAGCAAAGAAACCTGGGTTGGATGCTCCAGACTCCTTAGAGAGTTCGAGGCCTTGAATAACAAGATCTAATTTGCCTTTCAAATCTATCGTTTAGCTGTCACTGTGCAGAACAGATCAAAACAGGGAGTCACCAGAGAAAGGGAGGCCATTTAGTTGTAAGAAGGTTGTTAGTCCAAGTGGATGGTAGTGAATGCCGAAGCTCCTAAAAGTGCAGTGAAGATTAAATGAAAAACATGGGTAAACATGGACTGCAGTGTGTGTGCAGTGGCCAGTATGTGAAAAAAGGGACGTCAAAGAGTCAAGGGCTACTACAAGTTTGATGACACTGCTGCCTGGAAGGATGGTGGTCCCACCAAGTGAGAAAAGAGACACAGGGCAGAACAATTTCAGGAAGGAAAGGTAAGGTAAAGAGAAGGAAAGGTAAAGAGGTCATGTTGCAACAATTTTGAGGTGTCGGTGATATTCAAAATGAAGATGAACAGTAAGTAGAATGGAAATACAGTCTGGAATTTAGGAAAGAAGAAAGACCCGGAGCCGGGAGTCCTTTACTTGCAAGAGGTTCAACGTGGGAGTCCCTGCAGTAAATGAGATCTCCTGAGGATGGGCTGAGAAGAAAGCCAGCCCAGAACCCCAAGAAATACTTAGATTTTAAGGCTGTTGCTCACCCACTGATAGCAAGAAGTGAGACATAAAGACGGAGTCAGGGGGTGCAGAAGCTAAGATACAGTGGGTCATGGCTTGTTTCTTGTGTTTTTAAAACCCTTAAGGCAGCATTCACTCAGATCTGCCCCCATATTTTTACAGTTCATTAATTTTCACTCACTTAAATTTTTTTCTTCTGCCTGAGGACTATCTGTTAGTATTTCCTTTAACTACTATTATGCTGGTGATAAATTCTCTCAGGGTTTTCTCTTTTTTTTTTTTTTCATATAGAAATATCTTTATTTCATCTTCATTCTTGAAGTATATTTTGGCAGGGCACAGGATTTTTTCATTGGGAATTATTTTATTTTATCACATAGAAGATAATATTTCATTTTCTTTTGGTTTCTTTCTTTTTTACTATTGAGAAGTCAGCTGTCAGGCTAATTATTGCTACTATGAAGGTAATTTGCTTTTATTCCACTGAAGGCTTTAGAATTTTTCTATTTGTCTTTGGTTTTCAATAATTGTCCTAAGATGTGCTTAGATGTAGATTGTTTTCATCTTTCTATGCTAGATGTTTGTTCTCAGATAATATCTGTTCTAATATTCCTTTTGCTTCATTCTATCTCTTCTCCTCTTCTCAAACTCCAATGAAATATTGTCTAGTCCTCTTCAAACTCTTTTCATACTATATCCTCCGCCTGTCTTACCTTAGCTGTATTTTTCATCTGTTTACCTTTCTGTGCTTCATTCTGGATATTTTCTTATGACATATCTTTCAGTCCACTATTTACCTCTGTAAACCAAAATTAATTTTAGACTGTAATAAAGAATAAAAGGTATTTATTTGAGCAAAACAGGAGCTGCAGCCCAGGAGACACAGATTCAGGTAGCAAGCTAAACTGTGTTCCACGAGACAAAAAGGATGCCGTCTTTCATAGTTCTTGTCTAGGTTTTCAGTTAGGTCCATTTTAAGTAAATGAGGTGCCCAAGTCACACAGTTCTGATTGGACAGGAAAGACAGCAACCAGAGTTTCCCTGCAGTGGTTGACTCAGGCAGTGTAAACGAACGGGACATAGTGCAGGAAGCCGAGAGTTCAGTCTGAGGTTCTTTCCAGTGTACAGAGTATGTGAGAGGCCCCTGTCAGCAAATGCCTGCTAGGCTCTTATTCTTTATAAAATTTGGGCCCTTGGTTGACCGTGGGTAGTCCACCTCAGCAGATAAATTCCTTCTTGCTGTTCGCATCAAATGAATCTTTCTTCTCGGGGTCCTCACCTCTTAAGCTGTGTCTAACCTGTGCTTAAACACACCCACTGAAGAAGGAGGGAGTCCCTGTCATGGACTCCTTTGCCATGATCTGCCAGCGTGGGAGGCTAAGGCAGAGAGGGTGGCTGAGGCGTGCTCCATGTGGAGCCCAGTGGGGAGGAAAGGAATCTTATCCTGGATATCTGGGGTTGGTTCTCAAGGCGCTGGGCAAAGGCATGGTGATGAGGCCATGAGGTAGGCAGGCTGAAGTCTGATGAGGGCAATTCGGGTACAGGCAGGTGCTAGTGAAAGAAAGTCTCATGGTGCAAACATGTGGATATGGCAGATGGAGTTGAAAAGGCCCAACCTAGACCACTGTCATTATCTGACCTGTCACAGCTCTCTGAAAAAGACTCATTCTCAGCTCCCTGATTGGGAGCTAGCTGTGGGAAAGCCCTATTCCCGGGGCATTTACTGAAAAAGAAAGCCCTATTCCCGGGGCATTTACTGAAGTTGCCAGCATCCTGTATTTTAGTCAGGGGGAAAAAGACAATAAAAATAAACTAATAAATGATAATATATTTGTGAGTATCTGTTGAAGCAAGTCATCCCTCATTATCCTTATGTTTCAAACATTTACACACAGTGTGGTTGTTTATTCTCCCACATAACGCTAAAATCAGCTTGTCTAAGCAAAACAAAATCCCCTTGGTGCTTCTTCGGTAGAATAATGGTGGTGGTGGTGGGGAGAATAGTGCACATAATTGAATTAAACACAATATTGGCTCATGACATGACCCCAACACTAGTCAGGTGTTGGAAGTGCATTTGACTTAGGGAAATTTAACATCTTTATGATGTTGAGTCATCTTATCCTACATCTGGGGACACTGTACCATTTGTGAGTCTTCTTTGGTATCCCTCTTTAGCATTTAAAACATTTAATGTGGCTTTTTCAATATATATTAAAACAAACAAACAAACAAACAAACAAACATTCCTAGGCACTATTTCCTTTGAATTGCTTTTCTGAATAGGGTATATAACACCACTGTATATTTTAACTGGTTATTTTCTGTATGTGTGAAAGGTGGTGATGAATTTATATTGATTTTGTACTCAGATGAATACAGATGAATTCAGACATAATGAGTGATGGTTAATTTCCCCTCCTCCTTTCCAACTGGTGACACTCTTAGCTATTCCATTCCTTTATTCTTACGTAGAACATGTATAAAGTCGCATTTGGAATGCATCCCACTTCTCTTATTTTTGTCTTTGGGTTTCTACAGTGATAATCCTCTTTTGGCTTCCTAACATAGCAAATTAAGAGATTTCTTACCATTTAACCTTCTTTACAGTAATTGGTCGTGGTGCATTATTCCTTGAATATCCTGCTCTGGATTATGTTGGATGACATTTGGGGCTTTTCCATTACGGTGCAAGGTCACATCTACAACCAGCAGTGCAATACTTCTCTGGCTGAGAGATTCATCCGCAAACAGGAAAATGTGTCCGCAGGACCTCACTCAAGTGGCGTCCAGAGTCGAAGGTCAGCCGAAGATTCCCTGGGGCTGAAGGGGTGAAAAGGTGGAACTCCTCAAACCCCAGAAGAGGGGCCCCGTGGTTCCCACGTGCAGCAGGCTCCTCCCTCACTGCGTAGTGCCAGGTGAACTGGGCTCCTCCCCTGGTCCCCGCCGCTCCCCGTTGGCTCGCCTCGGTAAGCCTCGGCCCCGCCCCCCGATTCTGACCCCGCCTCCTCGAGCGGTAGGTAGCCCCGCCCGCTTCCTCTGACGCCTCCGCCCCCACCGCAACCCTCCTCCTCTCAGGC
>NW_006442490.1:9873-10621 GCF_000325575.1 Pteropus alecto | reverse complement strand
ATTCCCCCCCACACCCAGAGACACCTTCTACTCCTGCCAGATGGCTGCCAGGTCCCGGGGGTGGCCGGCAGCCAAATCGTGTCACCCACTTTCTCCTGTGGATCTTTAGTTTCGCCCAGCATCCAGTTCTCTTCTGAATTTGCCGCCGTCTCTCTGATGTGTGCCTTTTGTCCAACACCGTGACCCCTGCACTCTGCCCAGCTCTTCTACACTACCTGGACAAAAGTCTTTCTCTTCTTTTCAATAAATGTCAGATGCTGTTAAAAAAGAAGTGAGTCTCAATGAATATGGCGCCTCTCCCTCCCTGGTCCAGTAGTGGGGTCGTTGTCTTATTCAGCAGGTATGTCCCCTGCCATTCTGTGGCTGATGTTGAGTCTTGCATTATACAACAGCCAAGGTCGTCCTGTGGTGGTCCTGGGGATGGAGACTCCGCTGGTGATCATTCAGTCCCCGGCACTGACTTCCAAACCAGTCAGTTCCATGCCCCTTGGGAAATGGACCTTGATCTGATTTTGGCCAAGGCGATGTAAGGAGAAGTTAGCTAGGAGGCTTCTTAGAGGCGGTTTCCTCATTTCCAAAAAGCTGCTGGAAAGCACAACACCGAATTGTTACAGACCATGAATTCCACACATTTGTTGGTCGACACCTATGAAGGTTTTATTTAACCCATTATCCTGGGGACCAGCAGAATGACAGAGGTGCTTACATTTATAGAGCCTTGGACCATATAAGTAGGGGAAAGGCATGC
>NW_006442490.1:0-9853 GCF_000325575.1 Pteropus alecto | reverse complement strand
ATTGCCGTTAGTTTGGGTACAAACCCCGTTGATGACCTGCGGGACCGTAAAATTATAACTCTCTAACAGGCAGAAAAGGAAAACAAACGTTACTCATTTCTGTTTCTCTGCATGCTAACCTCTTAAATCTGCAGTGCTGGCAAATCCTCTGCTATCTCACGTATGGCTGGGAATAGTTAAATATCCCAACAGTCAGAAAAAAAGTGGGCTAATGGGACAGCACTCAAGCAACTGTGTCATCTCTAGTTTAGGTGACTTTTCCAGAACATACAAAAGAGGAATCAATCTCAACAGCGATGTTGATTGTATTTCGTCTCTCTCCATTTGAACAGGTAAGGCTTTGTCCTTCATGTCTAGTCGTCCGTAAGGCTGTACGTGGACCTAGAGGTCCATTATCTGCATTATGTATCTGATAATGTTTTTATTCCCCAAAGTAATGGAAATATATTGATATTCAGATGGCCCTCAGATGGGCTTACAGGGTAGCACTCTGGCGTGATGTTAAGTCTTTGAAGCAGCTCTGCGTTATTGTAATTATGGTTATTTCTCCAGAAGTTCTGTAAGAGGTGGGAAAATGCTGAGCTTAGTTCATGCGTGGGTTGGCTTGTTGTGTGGTAGTAAACAAAATGGACTTTGAATAGGGCAAACCTCATTAATTTGCAGTTTGGCATGTAATTGGTCAAAGTCTTTGAAATCAGACAGAACACTTGAGTTAATAATATCGAGTTTTATGGTTCACAGGATTCTAAAATAATTGAAAGCAGCTAATTATGAGGTTCCATTTGAAAGTGCTGGCAGTCTGCCTCCCTGGATGGGTAGGAAGGATGATTGCGTTAAGCATAGTCACCATTTGGTTTTAAACATAGATTCTGCCAACGTGGTTTTAGAAGTGTTTAGAAGGAGTTTACTTAATGCAGAAAGTCCAGCTTATTCCCTACCATCTGTAACCACCTGGAGCTAGAGGTAGGTGTAATGGGCAGGGACCTGCTGGGTATCCTTTGAACAATGTCGGTAGGTAACCCCCTACTGCCCTCAGTGAAAGTGTCCCTGTAGTGTTCTTCCTCCTGCCAGAATGGCTCTGTTCAGGATTGTCCCTTGGACTACACTAGTTGTATCACCCCCAGTCCTTTTTCATGCTAAAAGTGTCTTGGAGAGGGTATTACTTCGCAAGAATTAATCATGAACATCTTTGCAAGATTCTTTATAGGGACAGAAGCAATTGCATTTGTAATAGGAGGGATGTTAATTTTCATTGCTTTGTGTTATTGCCCCTTGCAATTGTCATTTTTGTTTTCCCTCCATTGCCCGCTCTAAACAAGAACCTACAGTGAAAAGTAGACGATACTAATTGAGAAAAGGAAGAGGAATACAGGAACTTCCGGGCAGAAAAATTAACTTTAAGAAATTAAGGAGAGATGATTCCCAATGAATTGCTCAGTGTAAAGAAAGTAGAGAAGACCACCACGTCCTACAGAAACCGTGTGCTGTGAGAGAAGTGCACTCACTAGTCAACCACTTGTGTCGTAAAGGTTTTTGTGAGCCCAAATCATTCATGTTCTTGGAGGGGGCAACACTGTAGGGAGGCAGGGATTACATTGTGGAATAGTATAATTTGGACACAGTGTCTCCGTGTCCAAATTTCCCATTTTTATAAAGCTGCCAGTCATACTGGATTAAAGCCCACCCTAAAGACCTTATTTAACTTGATTGCCTCTGTATAGTGCCTTTCTCTAAATAAGGTCATATTCTAAGGTACTGGGGGTTAGGATTCCAACATATTTTGGCGGGGAGACACCAATAACAGGTTTCATGTTCATATCAGTGTCTCAAGAGAAAAAACTCTCTGGTCTGGTCTGTTTATGTGGCCTCTTTTATTCTAGATCTTGTATGTCATTTCATGTTGAAATGAGTAGATGTGACAGAATCCACCTCCATTGAAATAGGAAGAGGTCCTTAGCTCCTGTCAGTGCAGCAGGTCATTAGAAGGAGAGATAGAGAGATAGGGAGGGAGAGGGAGAAAGAAAATGGATCTCAGTGCAATTCAGATCTTTAACCTCTGCATTGGCTCCCTGAGTATGTATTTTTTTTTTTCTGGTTGATCTTGCACAGCTTTTCAGAAAACCTTTTAGATAATTCAGCATAGTCACTCTGAAATCCTCTCCTCCCAACAGAAGTATTCCCTAGTAAGTAAACATATACCTATATATTGGTTTGGGATCTGGATAATTTGTGGAGTTATAAATTGTCCTAATAATTTCTTTTTTTTTATTTTTATTTTTTAATGCTAATAATTTCTTATACATTCCCAAATCTCTATATAACATTATAATGTAGAGACACAGAGAGTACTAGCTACACAGATAAGTATTTTCACAGCAACATATTGAAATTTGAAAAATTATTATTATCAATTACATTGATGCATTCGGCCCTCTAATTTTTATCAGGTTGTATGTCTTAGTTGGTTAACATATGGTTTACTTATGATGCCTAATATTAGCATAACGCTTTCATAATTCATTTGCCATCCCCTTTAAATCTCCTTTGAAAACATTGATTAATTGGCCGGTTCACTCATTTGTCAGTCACTTATCATTTATTAAGTATTTCCTGTGTCCCAGGGATTGTGCTATGAACTATGAATGCATGGCTGCAAAATTATGGTCCAACTCTTCAAGGAATTTAGAGTCCATTTGGCTGTAGTGGAGATACATGTATATGTAGTATAAGCTTCGGGTTTGATTAAGAAGGACTAGAATCCATGCTTGGTCACACCAGCTGTATGACATTTTACAAATTTCTTAACCTTCCTAAGCCATTTATTTCCTCATATGTAAAATGGGTAAAATAATACATATATATTGGGTTCCTTATGAGAATCCGATGAGATAACAAAGTCTGAGTACTCAATAAATAGGACTTGCTATAACTATAATAACAAGAGTTTTCAATTTTTTTTTTTAAAAGACATTTATTCAGCATCATGATCAGACTATTACATTTAGCAATCAACAGCATGGGTGCAAAAAAAAAACCTACATTAAAACCCTTTGTTGGAATGCTTTACACTTTCCACAGAACAGAAACTAAAATAATCTGTTATACAATTAGTCACAAATACAGTCCTCGAGGTTTTTGCCCATGTACACATGAGTACTGTCTAAAACATGTCTTCTTTGTAGCAGCTAAGCCCTGCCACCACTGTGCTTGGCTGAGTTCACAAATCCGTTGTGACCTGTAGCTTCCCTGTCACTTCTCTGGCTCTCCTCTCCTGCTTAAGTTTCTTTCCTGGCAGTAATTAAAACCTTCTGCCACTGCCATAGCTACTGCTGCTGCTGGAACCACCATAGCCACCTTGGTTTCGTAGTTTGGCAAAGTATTGGCCACCACCACCATAGGGGCCAGAGCTTCTGCCTCCAAAGTTTCCTCCTTTCATGGGTCCAAAATTTGAAGTTTGATTGTCGTAATTGCCAAAATCATTGTAGCTTCCGCCACCTCCAAAACTGCTTCCATCATTACCAAATCCATCATAGCCATCCGCACTGCCACCATATCCTCCACCACCACGGCTGCCACCAAAGCCACCTTGACCACTGAAGTTTCCTCCACGACCAAAGTTGTCATTCCCACCAAAACCACCTCCACGACCACCACCGAAGTTTCCAGAACAACTTCGACCTCTTTGGCTGGACGAAGCACTGGCCATCTCTTGTTTAGATAGGGCTTTCCTTACTTCATAGTTGTGGCTGTTCACAGTATGGTATTTCTGAATGACAATCTTATCAACAGAGTCATGATCATCAAAGGTTACAAAAGCAAATCCTCTCTTTTTGCCACTGCCTTGGTCAGTCATGATTTCAATTACTTCAATTTCCCCATACTGTTCAAAATAATCTCTTAGGTGATGTTCTTCAGTGTCTTCTTTAATACCACCAACAAAAATCTTTTTCACAGTTAAGTGGGTACCAGGTCTTTGAGAATCTTCTCTTGAGACAGCCCTCTTTGGTTCCACAACCCTTCCATCCACTTTGTGTGGCCTTGCATTCATGGCTGCATCCATCTCCTCCACAGGGGCATAAGTGACAAACCCAAAGCCTCTGGCGCTTGGTGTTTGGATCCCTCATCACCACACAGTCTGTGAGCGTTCTCCATTGCTCAGAATGGCTCCTCAGACTCTCATTGGTTGTTTCAAAGCTCAAATCTCCGATGAAGAGCTTCCGCAGCTGTTCGGGCTCTTTGGGAGACTCTGACTTAGATGTGACGACTGCTGGTGGGGCGACTTTAACGATGCTTACTCTGCAGCATCCACCGACAAAGGCTTTTTTCTTTTTCTTTTTTTTTTTTTTTTTGAATATGACAATGACTTGGGGCTTGTATGTGGCGAAGTGGGAGAATAAGATAAAAAACATTTAAATATGCCCTATATGAGGCAGAGACTATCTCAATAGAGGAAGTTGTAAATGAGTTAAAACTTGATTCCACTCTAAGAGGGCCACCCCTCTTAGAGTGGGTAGTTTCTACTTTTAGGCTATTATGAATAAAGCTACTATGAAAATAATTATGCAAGGCTTTATTTGGGCATATGTTTTCATTTCTAGAGCAAAAACCCAGGAGTGGAATTTCTTATATCGTTGGTGTATATTTAATTTTATAAGAAACTGCCAAACTGTTTTCCAATGGTTTTACAATTACACACTCTTGCCAGCAATATATGAAAGTTCCAGTTTCTCCATATTCTCACCAATAGTTGGTACTGTCATTATTATATTTTTAATTTATTATTTTAAATTTTAGGCATATGTATGTCTTATCTTTTTTTTTATTTTTATTTCCCTGATAAATAGTAATATTAAGTATATTCTTTATGTCCTTATTGTCCATTCATATATGAAGGGTCTGTTCAAGTCGCTTGGCCATTTTTTAATTGTCATTGTTCATTTTCAGAATATAATGAACCACTATAACTCAATAATAAGAATTATTGAGTTATAGTGGTTCATTATATTCTGGATGAAAATCCTTTGTCAGATATATGCATTCCAAACGTTTTCTCTCGGTGTGTACTTTGCTTTTCAATTTCCCGAAAGCAGTCTTTTGAAGTGTGACATTTTTCGTAGTTTATATGAAGTCCACTTTATAATTTTTGTCTTTTATGATTTGAGATCCTCTGAAAAACAGATGCCAAGATAGAATCAAACATTCAAGAAGTTTATTGGGGGAAACACTCGTGGAGGATAAAGGAGAGGAAGAGAAGAAGGGACAGGTGAAGGGAGCCTTCAGTCCATGAAAAGTGAGGAAGAAGGAAGGAAGAGGCTCAGTCTCCAGTTCAAGTCTGAAAAATTTCATTCAAGCAAATGGGGAACTCAGAGCAAACTGTCTGTTATTGGAGTCCAATGTCAAACAGTAGTGACCCAGCTCTAGTACCCCTGCTCTGCTCAGTCACTGGTTGGTGGCAGCCTGAAGAGAGCCTGACCTCAATACTACGAATACTACACTGGGTCCAAAAGTGCAGTAATTGGAAGGTGGTCGCTCACTACTATCATCATAGAAGGTTGTCTTGAAGGGAGATCTGAGTGGCACACTTCCATGGCTACCTCAGTGCATCCCTTGTACAGCACAGTTCTACTTCTCTAGGCAGATTAGGGGAGCATCCCCTTCATGGTTCACATGGCCTCTCTTCCTGAGAGAAAACTTAGAAGGTGTAGATTAGCGTAATGAACTATGGCCCCTGTTGCTGTAATTGGTCTCCAGGCCACAATTGTGACTCATCTCTTCCTCCTCCACTATCCATCCTAAAATTCCATCATCTTCAGGTCTTGGTGGCTTACCTGGTGGTAAGGGCTTGAGTCTTTGGCAACCATATCCTTCTCAGCCCAGGGTTCCTGTAAATATGCAGCAATTCACAGTTAAAATCGAGCAAAGGAGTACCAGGAAGTCAATTACCTGGGTTCAATCCAAATGAAGTTCGTTTCCTTCTTTTTAAAATCTGAATAATATTCCACTGTATGGATATACTAAATTATCTTTATTCACCCATCGACAGACATTTAGGTTGTTTTAATATCTTGGCTATTGTAAATAATATTGCAATGAGCATGGGAGTGCAGGTATCTCTTTGAGAGCTTGATTTCAATTCCCTAAAGTGGGATTGCTGGATCATACAGCATTTTTGTTTTTAATTTTTTGAGGAAACTTCGGTGTACCAGGGTTCTCTTTTCTCCACATCCTCACCAATACTTATTATTTTTTTAAAAATAATAGCCATACTAATAGGTGTGAGGTGATATTTTACTGTGGTTTTGATTTGCATTTTCCTAATGATTAGTGATATTAGCTCTTTTTCATATACCTGTTGGCCATTTGTATATTTTCTTTGGAGAAATGTCTATTCGGGTCCTTTGCTCAATTTTTAATTGCATTATTTGTTTTTGTTTTTGTTTTTGTTTTTGCTATTGAGTTGTAGGAATTCCTTATATTTTTTGGATATTAGCTCCTTATCAGATATATGGTTTGCAAATATTTTATCCCATTCCATAGGTTCACTTTTCATTTTGTTGATTGTTCCCATTGCTGTGCAGAAGCTTTTTAGTTTAATGACATCCCACTTATTATTATTATTATTATTTTTTTACTTTTGTTGCCTGTGCTTTTAGTGTCATATCCAAAAACTCTTTGTCAAGACCAACGTCAAGGAGCTTTTTCTCCGTCTTCTAAGAGATCTTCTGTCAAGTGTTCTCGTAGATCTTATGCTAAGTGTTCTTATACCACACACACATGCACACAGACAAATAATAATAAAGGGGGCTGGAGGAAGCTTTGGGAGGTAATGGATATATCTATGGCTTTGATGGTAGTGATGGTTTCACAGGTGTATACATATCACCAAAATCATCAAATTGTATACATTAAACATGTAACGCTTTTTACATATTGACAATACCTCAATAATTTTTTTTAAAAGACCAAAGAGCCCCCATTCCTCATGTGAAGATACAGCAGGAAGGTGGTCATCTGCAAACAAGGAAGAGTGCACTCACCAGACACCAAATCTGCCAACACCTTGATCTTAGACTTCCCAGTCTCCAGAACTGTGAGAAATAAATTACCATTGTTTAAGCTATGATATTTTGTTATAGCAGCCTAAACTGTCTAAGACAGGGAGTGACCAATAATAGATATGTGATTTATTTTGGGGGTGATGAAGATGTTTTAAATTAGATTATGGCGATGTCATATAGCTCTGTAAATAAACTAAAAGCCATGGACTTGTACACTTTAAATGGGTGAATTTTATAGTATGCAAATTATATCTCAATAAAGCTGTAAAAAGTAAAAATCGCCCTTGGACAGACAGCATATTGGTTAACAGTGCGGGGCTTCTGTTGTCTTCAATGTGAGTCCCAGCTCTGCCACTTCTCAGCCATAGGACTTCGGGCAAATGAGTTGCCTGTGCTTAGCCTCAGTTTCCTCAAATATAAATGGTACTTATCTTGCAGGGGATGTTGAGGATTAAACAAGAACATCTGTAAGTTTTCTGGGACACAGGGTGTGGTAAAAATTCTCCAGCTATTTTGTCATTATATAGGCCTTCATCTCTAATTCAAGGATAGCCTTTAAGTGGAGTAAAGTGAGCTTTATGAATACTGGAAAAAATAATGTAGATTTAAAATGTTAATTTGTAGAACTATAGTAAGAAGAGATATTTTTCTGGACATCGATCAGGTTTATACCTAAATTAAAACTCTTATTATGGCATTACTTTTCCCACAACCTTTAAGTGATTCTATGAACTACCTCCGCCATTCTGTTGATTACCTGAATAACGAGCTAAATAAAAATTTGATAGGTGTTCACTAAGAAACTGTGCGAGAATTATGGTTATAACATTTTGAAAGTTGTGCTTTCAAGCCACTTATTACACAAGTTCTCTCTACCCGGAATGCTCTGGAACCCAAGATCTCAGGACACTAAACCACTCAAAGGCCACTTTGTCCCTTCTGTGTCTACATTCATTCATTTATTGATTGATTGATTATTAAAATTTTTTTCTATGTATGTCATAAAATTCGTGAAATTATATCTTAATTACAGACCTCAAGTCAACGTTGGCCCCAAACACCAAGAAAATATTTTGTAAAAGTTAATTGTATTTTTCTCTTGTGCCTCTTATAGTTCTCTTCCTTTTATCAGTCTTTATGTTTCTCCTTTGACGTTCACTTCTAAGTGGGTATTCATGGTGGAAGATAGAATAGGTTGCTGAGAAGAAAGTGAGGGAAAGGAACCAAGAATGAAAACTGTAAGAGAAGAGATGGGCAAAGTAATTGCTATGGACTGAATATTTGTGTGTTCCCCTCCCTGCAAATCCTCATGTTGCAGCTGTAATCTCCAATGTGATAGTATTGGGAGGTAGAACATTTGAGGAGGTTATTAGGTTTAGATGAGGTCATTGGGTTGAAGCCCCCAAAATGGGATTGGTGACCTTAGGAAGAGATCAGGGCTCACCTGAGCTCTCTCTCTCTCTCTCTCCCTCCCTCTATCTCTCTCTCCCTCCTCCCTCTCTCTCTCCCTTCTTTCCTTTCCTTCTCCTTCCTTCCTTCATCTCCTCTCTCTCTCTGAAAAATATCAATGTTATATTTACAATTAAAACATGGGAAAAGAAATACATTGCCTTACAAAAAAATGCACATTATTGCACATTATAATATTTCAGTAAAGCACACCAAAGGAGCCATGCATATATTATTAAATTATAATCCGCACTAAGCAGACTTTACTGGTAATGTTCCTTGGTCCTTTTATTGTGCTCTAAGGAGAAAATATTCAGAACACTTCAAATCATTCATGCTTGTCAAATAAACATAAAATAAAGGAGTGATTTGGCAATAGGTGAAATGTCATGCATGCTTCAACGTGTGAACTGAATAGAACTGCTGTACAGAGTCTGACAAGCAAATTTTTTAGAAATTTGTTCTTGAAATAATTTACTTTATAGTGTATAGACAATGAACCTTACTCCAAGCTTTTGTATTTAGATTCTTGAAGTTTTGGATGTACCTTGAAGGAGTTCAGCCTTCTCATTTTACAGATAAGGAAACTAGGCCCAGTTTCTGGATGTGGCTTGCCCAAGGTCACATTTGTATTTTTGTTCCTCAACATCCTCATTTCAATCATTCCTTACACTTGCATAGCACTTTAGAGTTTTCAAAGTGTTTTGACATATCTTCTGGTATCTCAGTTTCTCCATGTGTAAATTGGGGATAATTATGGGCACTAACTCATTCAAGGGTATTGTAAGAATTGAATGAGATAACTGAGCCTTCAGGAAGTGTTAGCTATTATTAGTATCTTTATTGTGATACTTACTATCTCATGAAGTCTTTTCCACAACCTTGGAAGGCAGGCAGCATAGGCCATCATTTCACCTGTGAGCATACTGAAAGGCAGAGGGGCTAAGTGGCTCATCTGGGCTGTAAGCAACCCAGCTACTTCTGGAACTCTGATATTCTGCCACCTAGTGCAGTAGCCAACACCTTCAAGATACTTTCCCACTCTAAAATCTTTTGGTTTCCCATGGTCAGGCTTTTAAAAAATTTCAATCTCTTTTATCTTAGAAAACAAGAAATTAGCAAAGGATAGGGTTCACAGTAGATGACACTGAAGAAAGCTAGCTTCCTAATACTCACAAATCAATAGTGTCCTATCTACTGCATTCAAGTTACTCAAATTCAACTGTGTGTGCATGCTGCCCCTCCCTCACCACCCAATACAGGAACATAAAAGAAATACAAAGAGCAATTTCACTTGCCATTTTATTCAGTAAGTGGCCTTTGAGTGGTTTAGTGTCCTGAGATCT
>NW_006442489.1:1603590-1634369 GCF_000325575.1 Pteropus alecto | reverse complement strand
AAAATAAGCCAGACTGAAAAAGTTGAAAATCTCATATCACTTATATGTTCGATATAAACCTAAAAGTAGCAAATGAGCAGGACAAACAAATACTCATGGACATGGACTATAGACTAGTGGTTACCAGAGGACTATAGACTTGTGGTTACTCTTGGGGCGAGAGAGAATGCAGGAGGTAGACGGGGTAAAAGGAGTCAAATATAGGGTTTAAGGGAAGGGTGAAGTGGGTAAAGGAGATCAAATATATGGTAGCTGAAGGAAACTTTGTGTGGTAAACACAGAATATACAGATGTCAAATGATAATGTACACCTGAAAATTATATAATTGTATTAACCAATGCTACTTCACTAAACTTAATTTAAAAAAAAATTAAAAAAATAAAACAAAGACAACTTTATTTTGGAGAGAAGACTATATTATAGTAACATGCACATCCAATACATTCCTCTAGTTCAGCTTAGCTTGTGGAAGTTAAGAGAACAATAAAATAAGTAAGAAAAATAAAATATTTTATTTTCCTTTTAATTATTTCTTCTCTGTTATCTCTTTATGTGGACATGAGTATATGATCTATATTGTTTCTTTCTTTCTGAAACAAGTGGTTAAGGCATGTTGCAGTTCCAGAAGCACTACTTCATATGACTGAGGCACAACACTCCATCACAGAGGCTATGAATCAATTTCTTCAGGGTAATATAGAAGAGTGGGTCTGGTCCTTTAATCGCTGCTATAGTAGCCATGTGGACAGAGTCTGGGGCAGCGAGGAGGGGTGGCTGGAGGTCCTCAGAGTCTTCTACTGCAGAGCCCTTCACTTACTTGGGTTTCAGGTAGGAACAGGGAGCACAGTATTTGAGGTTTTTTATTTAGAAAGATTACAAAATTATAGAAAACCTGCAAAAACAGATGTGAGCTTGTGTTGTCTTTGGACCCCAGTTATGTAAACAAACAGTAATTTGGGTGTTGTTTGTGAAGGTATTTGGTAGATCTGACTAAAGTCCATATTCAGTTCACTTTAAGGAAAGGAGAGTATTCTAGATAATCTGGGTGGCGTGATTCAATTTGTCCAAAGGGCTGAAGAGCAGAATTGAGCTTCTCTGAGGAAGAAGAAATTCTGTCTGTGGACAGCAGCTCCAGGCTATGCCCCAGAGTTCAAGCCTGGCCTTCCTGAGGACATTCCATTTATGCCTTTCCGGCCACCAATGCCTTGCCATAAATCTTTTAATATACATACTTCTGGTTTCTGGTTGAACCTTGACTGATACCTATATACCAATTGTCAGTATTGGCTTTGAGTCAGGATTGTTAGCCTCAGAAAGTTCTTCTCTGAGATTTCTCCCTGGTCCCTTACTCAGCCCTCTCCTCAGAGAGGAGTGTGAGACTCCAGCATGAGAAACGGGCCAAGCAGAAGGGCCGCCTCCTCACCTCCAGGATAAGGTACCAGAGTCTTTCCCTTATACTTTGTTCTGCTTTGACTAATCATAATATCACCTGCATTGCAAATATCACATCTTCAGGCATCCTCCCACTCCCCCAGGAAACAAAAGCCTATAATTCAGACAGCTCAGGGCAGACTCACTCTCTGAGTTCACTCATATTTCTCTCTTAAGTGTGTATTTTTGCTTTAATAAAACTTGCACTTTCCTGCTTGCTGCTTGTCCTGTCCTTGAATTCTTTTTTGTGGCATAAAACAAGAACCTGGTCATTGAAGCTCTGGGGAGGATGCCTCTTTGGATTCCTGCCCCCTTAAACTCTCCGGCATCAGTTTTACACACACAACACACACACACACACACACAGACACAAATAATTAAAAGTTCGAGGTTGCCCATACTGTCAAATGCCCTTAGTTCAAAAAGAGCTTTAAGGTGCCACTTAACTTTCAGAGATCTTGTTTTTTCTTTAATTTTGTACTCTTTTGTACTTTTTTTATTGTCTTGCCAGATACTTGGTGTTTTTAAAAAGTTAAATTTTTTTGTCAGCAGTTTTGGTTGTTTCTAGTGGGAGGTTGGTCTGACCCCTGTTCTGCTTGTTCCTGGAAATGAAAGTCCTTCCTAGACTTGGCTGAACTGCACACTCAAAAACAGCATGACCTGCTCTAAGCAAGTTATATGGAAAAGCAAGCATGTGTGTCATGTGTGTTTTAAGTCTTCCACATTTCAGGAAAAGAATAATTATAAATTCCCCTTATATAGATTACAAAAATTTAATTGCATAGGACTTTTCAAGAGCATGTCTGAAATTTTCTAAGAAATTGTTTTAAAAATTAATTTTCTAATCACTACTAAATCATTTTAAAATTCAAAACTTTTTCCAGAAATTATTTTTCCAGCAAACTCAACTATCCCAAATCAAAGAATAAATAGAGACTCTACATAATCTAATTAGATGACCACATTTTTTTAATGTAATTTATTCATCAGAAAGTTCTTAAGGCCTAATTCAAAGTTGATTAACTCTTACACACAATTCAAAGAAACTTTATTCTCCGGTTTTCTAGTTCATAAATCCTTAGAAACGATAACTTCAAAAAAACCATACGTTTTGAAAGTTGAGCTCATGATAAAGTCAGGAGTGCCATCTGAAATATAAAATTATTTATACATACATATTTAGTTATAAATACTTGCTGACCCTTTTGTGAGAAGTTGTAGATATTATAGCCCTTTACACCTAAACATTTTGCCTAAGAAGGAAGTACCTCTAAGAAGACTTTTCTTTTTTTATATAATCACAAAATAATAATCAAATTCAGATGATTTAACACTGATACTCTATTTAATATTCAATCTTTTTTCAAATTCTTCCAATTGTTTCTAAAATGTCTATTACACATTTTCTCCTTCTGGTCCAGACTCTAATCCAGGATCATACTTTGCATTTAGCTACCGAGTCTCTTTAATCTCCTTTAATCTGGAACAACTCTTCTGCCTTCATTTATCTTCCATTTCATTTACATTTTTGAAGAATACAGAACAGTTTTTGAATAATAATATTTTATATATGTTATAATATTATAATAATTTGGATCTGTTCAATTGTTTCTTGATGATTAGATTCAGAGTAAATATTTTTGGCAGAAGCACCACATGGGTACCCCTCAGGTCATCATTTCAGGAGGTGCATAATGCAGGTTTGCCCCTTCCCTGGTAACATTAACTTTACATTTGTTTTAGGTAATGTGTAACAGGTTTCTCTATATATCTTTCTCCCTTTGTAATTAATAAATTTTCTGTCGGGAGATACTTTGAGACTCTATAAATCTCCTGTTTCTCCAGTGGTTTTAGCATCTATCGCTTATTTTTGTCTGAAACTATTATTACTATTTTTTTGTTATTATGTGTTCGCCTTTCCTTCTAAAATACATCTTTCAGCATAGGCTGCTGCTGCAGTGGCTGTTGGGCTGGGCTTTGCCTTCTGGGCTGGTGCCAATCCCAGAATATTGGGCTGCAAAAGAGGTGATGATGTACTCCCTTTCCTCTTGGCAATATGGGAGGCTCTTCAGGTAAGCTTTGTTAGGAAGCCCCTTTTCTAGATCTGAGGGACCCCTGGCAAATAATCCTATTTATAATGGTACCTTTTCGCTTTAACCATCAGACAAAGTCTATAAGCCTTAAATATGCCGACTGGAGTCTGGAAGTGAGACAATCGTTTAAATTTTGAAGATAGTGCTCTACCTGAAACTACAGTAGAATTGACTTGAAGTGTGTATTTAAGAGGGACTGGTGGTTAGTTGTGCCTGGACAGCCCAGCCCTGAAGAAGAGTCAAAAATGGTCCCAGGATGTCCTTGAAGGAGAGGACCTGATGGCTGACTCCTGGACAGCCCGAGGCACCCACACACCACTCCGGCCCAGCCAGGTTCTACCTGTGGCTGTCCGCTTTTGGACCACACCTGAGGGCCACTCCTTCTGGAGCACTAGGGTGAAGAAGGATCTGCTCTTAGAGACCAACCTTAGACTGTTCCTCCTTCTCTCTTTTCTTTCCCACCCCAAACCCATCTTTTGCCATCTGTGATTTTTGTGCTCTGCAAGAGTGGGAAGAAATGACTTCTTATACCACTCTGTGGGTCAGGAACTCTCTCCTTTTGTGCCCTCTGGGATCAGGACAGGGAGAGGTGGCACACAGACTGCCTGAGGTTGATATCCCTGAGAGTTGTGTCTCTGACAACTCACTCATGGTCTGGTCACATAGCAGCATCTTCTGGGGTCTTATTTGAGGTCAGGAGCCACCTAAAGTTTTTAGTTAACTGCTTGGTTATGGGATCCAGGCATCCACAGTTTTCAGTATCCTGTGAATATTATATACAGTCCTGACTCACAAGTCCATGCTCCATAGAGCACACAGCCTTGGGGAAACTGGGACCAGCCTCTGTGGGATTCCAACTCTGAGGTAGATAATGTCTGAGATTGTTGCTCATCTCTGTTGAGAAAGTCAAATGTTCAGTAAATATAATTTGTAATTTATAAATCAGAAATCCTCATTCTGACCCTCCTGTCAGATGACCAGATTTCTGTGGCTGAGTAAGTGTCTAAGGGCTGTGTGGAGATGTGAGGTCAAGGGAACTGCAGCAGAAAGGGTCATCCAATGAATACGGGGGTTTCTTCCTAAAATTGCCATCATAGTGTTTAGTAAATTTAATTACCTCTTATCCAGCGGCTGTGAGAATTGATGGGAAGAAAGTAATGCTGCAGGACAAGGAAGTAGGGTGACTTTGAAGGGGTAAGGGTGAGAATAGAGGGGAGAAGGCAGGGAAATGAATGCTTTTAAGGTAACCTCTACTTCCCAAATGTGTACCAGAATCTTTTGTATGTGCTTCCTCAGTTAATTTTCAGACAATGCTGGGAGACATGATCCCTGTTTTGTGCATATCAAAGTGGAGGTTGTAAAAGGTCAGTACATTGCTTATACTCATTCAGTCAGAAAGGGGATGCGAGTCAAATCTGTTCCCTTTCTGTGGAAATGGGACATGAGCTGGGTGAAAAGATGATGGGATCTCGAAAGTGATGGATGAGGCTGAACAGGGAATAGAAAAGAGAGTGACTGGTGTCAAGCTGGGGACCCATGAGCACACCCGGTCAGGCTGGGAGCTTGAAGGGGAGTGCCAGTGTTTGCTCTGCTAACCTGGACAGAGGTGCCATGGCAATCATCTGGGTTATCATTTTTGATAAACACCTAAATAGTCTTGCAGTTGTTTATGTTACCTTTGGCTTATACTTGCTTCTCAGTAACATTCAGTAATTTCAGTCTCAAAGATCCACAGAAGAGCTAAATTAGAAAACACACTCAAGGTTTTTTTTGTGTTGATACTTTAAGAAGAAAACAATGAGTGCAGATAATACAATTTTTAATGATATGATCATTGATGAGTATGGAGATTCTGATCTGAGGGAATTTTTTAAAACACAACAAGTAATTTATGGGAGAAAAAGCTCTTCACTCAATTTGGAATCCTTTGGGGATTCTAAAGCTTATTTCTTAAGCAGTCTGAATTTTTCACGTTTAGCCTGGCCTTTCTCATTAACTGGTCTAGATAAATTCAAGCTTTGTCCCTTCCAGAATTTGCATTTCTCCTCATGAGACAGAACAGAGTAGAGTAAAGGATAATATTATCAGTTAACTCTCTTGTACTTAGGACTGAGTGATGGAAATCTTGGGCTTACTGGCATTGCTACTTGACTGGATGGAGAAGGAGCAGCATCTGTAACAGGTTGAACAAGGCCTTCCCTGCATTGGAATATGGTGCTTGGTCTGGAATTTGGTCTGAAATTGGCTAAATATACAACCTTTTTATAATATGGTGTCTGGAATCAGGCTTCTCCTCAGCTTCATACTGAATGTTCATTAAATGCATATGCTCACCAGATGGCTCTGAATACTCTCTGTAGGAGGTCCAGAGAAGTCAGTGTGAGACAGGATCTTCCACTGAGGAACAGGGATTTTTTTTTAACTTCTTCACTTCCTACTCCATGCACAGCAGGCCTGCTTCCCACTTCCTCTTTCATTTCCTTCTCGAAGGACTGTAATGAAGGACCAAACCTCTCCCGGTATGCAAGAGGAAGTCCAGACCTTCTCCTTTCCCCTCTCACTTCCCATTCCTGAGCTGAAAGCACACTGTGAAGGATTGACCTGTGGTGACCTGGCCTTTCTCTCTGTGTTCACAAAGTGGACTAGGAAGTCCAGATGGGTTTGGAAAGAGAAGCAGCATGGAGACTGTATCTTGAAATTTACCAGGAAGATCTGCCCTGGGAGTTTCTGGGAGTTCCTGGGAGTTTGCCCAGAAATGGGGCTGTCATTTCATTTTCCTCTGGGCCATTCTTCTCTATGAGGGCCTCCCTTGAGAGGATCTGAGAGAAGAGGAGAGGAAATAGTGTGATTCGAGGGAAAACCTTTTTTGGAGTCCCTAATACTCACAATTTCACTGCAAATTATGGGGCTTGATTGTCACAGGGTGACAGATGATAAAATGTTCTAACTCAGAGGCTGGCCACAGCACAGGGGCATAGGACTAAGACAGGAAACCCAGTGAGAAACAATCTCTGAACTGAGTCTATTCCTGCTAAAATTCTGGTGACATGGTGAGCAGAGCAGGTGAACAACACTGAGGACACAAACTGTCCTCCAGAGAGGACAGTGGTAACCATGAAGCTTATCCTTATCTGAGGCAGCTGTACACCGGGGTTTCTCAAACTGAATGTACACATGAACTGCCTGTGAAGCTTGTAGTTCTGGGGCTGACCTTAGATTCTGCATTTCTCATGCTCTTCCAGGTCATATTGATGCTACCAGATTGTGGTCCACTGGGTGGCATGGCTGTAGATGAAGACACAGGCCATGGGTAGCAGCATAGTCTTCATGGTATTGAGTTAATCCTTGGCCTCAGGCTGGGAGGGTTGGTACGCTTCCTATTGAATGATTGACTAGTGTCCTTGTTTAGCTGACCTGGCACTAAAGGGTAAACCTAAATAAGACTATATGGCTAGAGCCAAGTGCCAATGAATCAAATATGCAGTGACTAGCATTTAACTTGTGCCCTTAACACACAGGAGTGAAACCTATTCAAGTACCACATAGTGCAAGATGTATGCATACATTTCACATACTCTCATAAAAGCAGTGACTTTAAATTAGTCATTACTAGAGACTCTGAAGGCTACAGTTGCTTTAAATCTAGCAATCCTAGTTCTCTCTCAGAAATGCACTGAGGAAGAAAACCCTTTCAGAGTAGCCCAGTGGCTTTTTGTTACTTATGCAACTGAAGTAGTCTTAATATTTAGAATTTTAGTCAAATCTAACATTTATTTTAATTTTCTGTACTGGACATTTGCAGCTTTAATGTTTAAGTTTGGGGGCTGTCTAGCATCTGAGCCAACTTCCTCTTTGAGTACTCCTTTGTGTCCTTGTGGAGGAAGTCAGAGCTCCATTCCCTACTGTGCAAGCTGAGAAAGCCAGATACTTCCTCCTGCCTCCTGGAACACAGATGCCAATCAGATGCTCTGATTCTGGGTTGTAAATTTGGAAGAGGTGTACAAGGAGAAAAGGACAGATTAACAAGAAGAGGGGTGATGCAATGTCTATGTCTGTTGTGGCAGAGTTGGTGAGGCCAGCATGCTGCCCATCACACCACAGTGTTAATGGCATGGTCCACTGCCTAGGGGTGACAGGAGCTACAGCCCAAACCAGGCACTTCCTGAGGTGTGACCTTAGCTGCCTGACATCCTTTAGTCTGTGCTCATTTTCTGAGCCTGGTTATCCAGGTGACCCCAAGATTGTTAATTACCTTATTTTCTTTAAATTAAGCCTTTTACTCTTAAGTCAATTATTTGTGGTTTTAGTAGCTTTTTGTGCTTCTATCATTAAAGACTTCCATTATAGGTATAAAAGACAACACTGATTAATTTCCTCAATTTTCTCATCACTGACTGCTGATTTAGAACCTTCTGGGATTTCTAATAATTTTCAGAAGAATGACATTACAGTCATTATCTCTCTCTCTCTCTCTTTTTCTTTCTCCATCTCTCCTTCTCTCCTTCTGTATACCTATCTGACACATGATATCTTATTTTATTCCTTGCATTATAATATTTTATTACTATTTATTCTAATGCATAAGTTGTCTCAGAGTTGGCTAATGGGAGTCTCTTTAAGCTGCTTCTTGTGTCTTGTTCACATGTCCCCATAATTCTTTGAGCCCATTCTTACTTTCTGATATAACAAGAAATGTTAGGTTCCTATTTCACATTCCTCAGTTGGAATTCATGGTGAACAATATGTAGAAACCAATACCTGGGTGCTAAGTGTGCTCATTAATACTGGGATGCCATTACATCTAAGACAGTGATTCTCAAAATGTGTCACTTTTGCCTCTCAGGGGATATTTGTTTTTTTCTGGAGATATTTTTAGTTGTCACAAGTTGAAAGGGGGGTGCTACTGGCATCTAGGGGGTCAGCAATGCAGTCAATCATTCTGTAATGCATAGAATGGCCCCCACAATGAAAAACTATTATGCCCAAAGTGTCAATAGGGCCGAGATTGAGAAACCTCGTTCTAGGCCCTAGGTGGACAGAGCTAGGAATTATATACACACAAAAAAATACATATAGATATCTATTTTTATATTATCTATCTATATATTAAAAACCATGAGTTTATATGATACCAATTTCCACACAGTAAGACTCATTCTAATCCTTTCTTTCTATAGCTGTGACTCTTTTTTTTGACAACTGTAAACTTGGATCCCATTACCATCAATATACTTTCTCAATACTAGAATTCACAGAGTGAAACTTTAGTCTAGGTCAATGTTTTACAATTTATTTTCACATGACACTATTTCTGAAGGTTGCTGATAAGTGTAATGTCATTACCCTACATCCCCTACAAAAAGGGTATGAAGATTAAATTCATCTATGAAAGTTTCAAGAGAATTAACCAGATTCTTTACTATAGATATTTTCAGTGTTTTAATGAGTATTCTAATATGCATTGGTATCTATCAAAGGTGGCTTTTGTGTGCAGAATATTGTCAATGTATTGGTTCAAGAAATTAAAAAAAATTAATTAAGAGCATATGTTAACTCATAAAGCCACATTTGTGTTGCATGCAACTGTTTACAGAATGCTGTTTTAGTTCTTTCTCATTCTGCAAGGAATTTTTGTAGATTTTTCAATATAATTTTGAACATAAAGCGTTTTGCACTTTTGAGGAAATCCAATGTTGAAAAATATCTGTAGAATATATTTCCTCTGAATACACCCTTGAAAGATTGTGTGTGTGTGTGTGTATAAAAAATGCCAGGCGTGTGTGTGTGTGTGTGTGTGTGTGTGTGTGTGTGTGTGTGTGTGTGTGTAAAAAAGGCCAGGCACCAATCCTTCCACAAGAGTTTAAGAATTGCTAGTTACTGATTTTCCAATGAGCGTGGCTGACCCTCATTCAGAAGCTTTTGCATTCCCCTTGAACATCTCATTGCTTTTTCTCAGATTTCTGGATTAGCACTACAATTTTTGTGGTTACCAGCCGCTTAGCAGCATGGTGGCGTTTCATTTGGGTAGCATCATATCAAAGATTCACTTACTATGCCTCAGGTACTTCCTAACAATGGGCACATCCTACCACAAGGCATCTTCTTTAACCGAGACCCAGGCCAAGAAGGGAGAAATGTGGGGCCTTTGTTCTGACATCCAGCACATTGTCTGCTTACTGGCTGCTGAAGTCCCTGTCCCCCCAACAGGGTTTAGCAGGCATATTTTTGAATGAAAGGCCTTCCCAAAACTCTATAAAGTGTATTTTTCTACATTTGCAAGTGATGAAACTGCAACAAACGGTGTTAGGGCAGAATTTGATTGTAGGCCACTCAGACCCCACAGCATGATTTTATCACTGCCAAGCTCTGCCTGGGATCTTCGAACTCTTTAGTGAAGTCACCTTTAAGGGAGGAAAATAACTCTGTACATTCAGTCAGTGAAAAAAGCTTAAGGTGTGCTCAGTGTATATCAGGGATTATTTTCTCATTGTCAAAAGGACACCTATCTATTTGGGGAGTTGTGAAGAGAAAATTTTGATGTGTGTGAGGTCCTCTGTAATCTTCTTGACACACAGAAGCACTCAAGAGAGGATGACAAGTGTTGACAGTAAATGCTCTCTTGGCTGGTCCCAGGACCCTGCCTCTGAGACACACTATGCTATGAGCCACTCTCTCCAGGGTCATTTTTTTCATCCCTCCCTAATTGCATTTTGATATTTCTCCTTAAGTCTTTGTTATTTTCCAAAAAGCTCTTGTATGGATTGCTAGGGACTGGCAGAGTCGGGTAAAGGAGATTGGGTTTGATGGATGAACAGACATCTGTTCATGCCAGACCTTATATAACCTCATAAGGAGTTCATATTTTATTCAAAATATAATGAGACATCTTTGAAAGGTTTTTTAAGAACATGATGACTTACATATTACTAAGAGATGAGCATGGCCAGGATGAGGGGAATGAGTTTCAAGTCATCAAGAACGGAAGCATGTGGAACAGTAAGAAAGATATTGCCGTGGTCGAAAGATGAGAAGATGGTGACTTGGGATTCTGTAGTATCAGGGAGATGGTGCAAGTGAAAGATCCAAGATGCATGTGAGAGGTCAACTTGTTGAGGGCTTGAGTGTGTGTTCAGAGGAGGAGAAAAGAACAAAAACTGCAGCCTAGGCTTGAGCAAATGAAGGTGAGAGTTACATGAGCGGACCATCAGGATTCTAGCCTGGGGGAGCAATAGAGATCTGTTCTCATGGAAAAATCATGGAGAGAGTCATGGGTGTGGATCTGAGATGACACCTGTGGATTCCAGCCTAAAGGAGTAGTTTTTATTAGTTAAATTGAAGGCCAGGACACCCCTGCATTTTGGCAATATCAAAATGTCTTTCTATTATAGTGATAGATTCTTTTCTTTGACAATCTTACTCGAAGATACAAGCATTAGCAATAGTTTATTTAAATAAACACCAGTTATAAGAATGCACATTCTGCAACTCATGGCCTGGATGATGTCTGAGGAGGACCATGGGATTGTCAGAGTTGGCAGGATGGTGGCAGGATGGTGAGCCTTTAGAGCTCTGAGATATGAAGGAGAAGCTCTCAAGATCAGGGAAGCCCTCACCCACAATCAAGAAGCAGTCGATATGCTGAGATATTAAATATGAAGATGAAGACACCTAAGAAGAGAATTCTTGAAGCTTGCACTTCAACCACAACAATAGGGACCATTCCAGGGTCTGCAGTCTCCCTGCCCTGTAAGTTTTGATGAATTTATGAGTTTGCAGAGACTCTCTCTTATTAGGCTTGGGTCCACATCCTCACTATGATCACCAGAGGGGAGTATTCACCTACTGATCATTAGACTTCTCCTCTAGCTTCTTATTCCAACCTCACATGTGTGCTGCATATTATCCAGGTCTCCCCTGGGGGAACTTAGGGTCTAATTTGAGGGAAGGAGCTCTGAAAAATAAACCCTCCCTGAGTGCTGTCATGGGCTCTATAAAAACCATCTCCTGGCTCTGTGTCCCCTGCTCTGGGCTATCTGGGGACACTGGGAATTATTGAACAGAGCAAATGCCAGTAAAATGCAGCAGCCTCTTGTTATTCAACTCTTCAGGAGAAATGCCAAGTACTGAGCCTCTCCAGGAAGGAGAGACAGGCCTAGAACTGACCATTTTAGAGAGAGACCTTCAAGCCGGTGACGATGAGTGTGTGGATACCTTTGCAGACAAGTTTGGTTTGCTGTCTCACCTCTATACCCTCTTCTGCTTTTCTCTGCTTTCTCTTGTTTCTCTGTCCCTTTTCTCAAGACAACATTCTCTTTCTTGTTCATGGTTATCTCTGGGAGATACAAACATGAATGTCAGAGAACATGGCTTTTGATCTAGTGGTTAACAAGAACACAACCTATTTGTAATGGACATGGTTTCCCATCCATGGTGAGGTGACTAAGAAGAATCTGCAGAGTCCTAAGCTAATAAATCTGCAGACATAGGATTTCTCTTACTGGCACCTGCTCAGCCTTGGTGCTTCTTCTCTGCTCCAAAGAGCTTAATTTTTCTCCATTAAGCATCAGTACAACTACCGTCACTAGTATCACAAACATCACCACACCATCATCATCACCATCATCATCAACACCATCACTACCATCACCACCACAATCATCACCATCATTACCCCATCATCACCACCACCATAACTGTTACCACCATCGCTACTGCCAGGTGTCAGCAGTTATTCTGCATTAGACATAATGCTTACACCCTTTATAAACCTTATTTGATTATAAAACCAACCTGATGCTATAATTATAGATAAAAAGAAGGTAGCGATTGTGTTTGAACTGAGATATGAGAATATAAGGACTTGCTTTCTGCTCTCAAAAACTGTCTTGCAATCAAAGAAATGAAAACATTAACTTTATTTATCTCTCCCCCCCACCCCATATTTCTGAACTCTCCCTAAGCAACTGAAAGCTGAACATCTGCCATGATGTCCTCATTAGCCACTTGTCTCCTCCTTCAGAGTCTGACTTGCTGGTTCTAGAGTTTTCAGAGACCTCATTATCCACCATATGAAAAGCCACTGTCTGGCCCTCAGGAGCTATCTTCCTCAGTTTTACCCTTCACTTAGCCTGGCCTCTAGGGATACTGGACTCCCTTTTGTTCTGCACACATCCTTACTTGTCTGGGCTCACATGATTTTATTCTTCTGGAAAGTTCACCTCTGTTTTCCTATTTCACCCTAAATCTTTGCCTCCCCAAATTGTACTTGTTCTTCAAGTTTAGTTGATATGCACCTTGTGTATGAATTCAGCCAGAGGTGAATAATTTTCTCCTAAAGACCTGCAGCATTTTTGCTTTTCATTCACTAGAGACATTTACCACACCCTTTTTGGGGTCTTTCTTATTTATGTTTATATTTCTGGCCCAATCAAGCCATGATCCTGGAGAGCAGAGTCTGAGTCTCCTCCATGTGATTTGCCTCTCAGACAACAATGAAGAAATAGTCACAAACAAAACATAGCTAATCATAACAATAATAATAATAATAAATCCTAACTCAAGAGCTAACACTATCCTTAATATCTGAAATGTAACCCTACCACTACCACTAATGCAGAAAACAAAACCTATTTTAAACCCAAGCACTGACCTCAAGGCTAAGTCTGTCTCTACCACTACTACTACTACTACTAATAATAATAATAATAATAATAATAATAATACCAGCTAACAGTGAACATAATACTCAGCAATTCATTATAGCTTCAACAATAACTATTTAGCAATTACTACTCCTGGTTTACAGATGAGGAAACTGAAGCACAGAGAGGTTAGCAAAGTATCTCAAAGTCATGTAGCTTAAAAGTAGCAGAATCAAGATATTGACTCATGCAGTCTGGACCCAAAGCCTATGATCTTGTCATGAATTTAGATGTCCCAGTTGTCTGCATTCTCCAAATCCTTTGGACATTTGAGAGATTCTATGTGCACCACTGCTGTTGAGCTGGATCTCAGAGGATGGGTCCTTTAAAACTTCTGGGTCAGTGTCCCCTCCTGTGAAACTTGATATAAGTTTATACCCATATGTCTTGGCCCATACTATCCTTCTGTTTGAAATTTCCTTACCCTTATGTTGCCTCATTGATTCCTCCTCCTCATTTGTGGTCCAACATGTATAACACTTTCCATGAAGATGACTGTTTAATTTGGGCAAACCACAAGCAATTGATTTATTTGATAGATAGTGATAGGAAACACTACTGGAGGAGTGGGGAAATGAGACAAGGAAGGAAGGCAGCCAATAAAGGGAGTAAGAATCATCAGACTTGTGCTGTAGACAACTGGGGCTTGGTCCTGCTGGGAACTCCTAGAAGATGGTGTAGAACTGCTTGACCAGGATCTGTAAGTGGTTGGGAGATTGCCAGAGATATTAATTCTCTAGTACTCCCCAAGCCACTAGCAGACATAAACTGATACAGGTGCTGCAATTGGGAGGTGAGCAGGTAGGCACTGACATAAGGAGGACCAGGAAGATGAGGACAGCGTCTATCACAGCTACCTCCTGTGCCAGCCCTCTGTGTGGGCTTGGTGTCCCTCTTCAGTGCCCTCCAGTGCCTGATTCTTGTCTCTGATTTCTGTTTCATGTCCACCACCCCACCTTCCAAACACATTGAGGAACAAAGACTCTTTTCCCTTGATTTCCCTAGCACCTGATAGAGTTTCTGGCATTGAACATATCCTCAGTTAGTATATGAGGTGTTACAAAATTAGGCCCATATTATGACAAGCTTGAAAAGCTCTCATAAATCTTCATTCAGAAACTAATTTATGGAGGAATACTCTTAAATAATTAAAAGATAACAATATTTTATAGAAGCTGCGGGAACAAAAAGCCAGCTACTTCACACAATTTAGAAAATCACCCAGAAAAATTAAAATGCATTAATCTGGAATACCAGAGTTGGGAAAGATCATCAATAGCCTGAAGGCCCAGAATTAAAATCAGGTAAAATTAAAATAAATCACAGGTGGTGTGAAGCTCGTTCTCTTCTGACTAAACAAGGAATTGGTCAAGAGATATGACAAAAACAAAATGCATCCCAGTGTAGGTACAAGTGGCTTTCAGGGGAAGAGGATCATCTTGGATTCTTGGTGAACCTGTCAAAATTGGATAAAAAATGTAAGTGGTCATCCATGTGCTCTGTCTAGGTGATACTTGACTATCTCAATGATGAGATAAGATATTTTTCTTTATGTCTTAAGGAATTGTTAACATATTCAAAATTGCATCCTATTCTAACCACAGGTTTCAGAGTCCCCAAGTGCAAAGAAGAGAAATCAAAAGCAGAGACACAGTGGCTTTAAGTTCTGCTTCTTCTTGCCTTATAGTCGTGTGCTGCCCACAGAGGTGGCAGACATCTACCTGGTGTGGTTAGGTGGGCATTTGTGGTAGCCATTAGGGCCATCCTCTGAATATTCCTGCTTCTTCTCCCAAATACAAGATACTATTGCACTTCTCCTTCCTTTGGATTAGGTGTAGTTATGTGACTTGCCACCTTGGTGTCAGCGTTGTTCCAAGCAGTGTTTTCCTCTTTACTCTGGGACTCAGAATGAACACAAGATGGAGCAGAGTCCCAGGACATATGTAGTGCCTCTGTGAATAAGCGGACACAACAGCTAAGTGTTACTTTGCTATATTGTCACTGAGATTTGGTGGTTTGTTATGACAGAATAACCCAGACTGTACTGATGGCTGCAGCAGTTTCAAGATGTGAAAAATGAGATCAGAAAGACTAAGAAACTCTCCTGAGGTTATACATTGGATGAGAGGTATACTTGCCTGATAGATTTGTGTGTTGTTTTTGACAGTCAAGATATAGTCAAGTTGAGGAGAGAAAACTGTCATTATTAACTGAGACCAGGGGAAGGAGAAAGAGAAGACAGCAGAGAAGAAGAGGAAAAGAATGAGTAAGGAGGAAAAAGAGAGGAATAGGTGTCAAACAACTACCTGCAATTTTTATAAGCCTCTTTCTTGAAATTTTTCTCTCTTTTCTTTATTATTAAAAAAAGGAAAGAGGACCTTCCTCCCACTAATTAGTTAAGGACATCCCATGCTAATTTATTATTAATGTGATATTATTTGGCAGATAAAGTCAGCTCTAAAATAAAAAAAGCATTTCCAGAGCACTGATGTTTTATCATATTTGAATGAAATTTCCAGTGAAAAGGCTACCTTTTCCAAAAGATCCTTTAGGCTATAAATAGGAATCAACTTTCTTACAGCATTTTGAGATTTCAGGTATCTTCCTGTAATGATTGGAATGACCATAATTGTCTATTTCACAGCTTCTACAAACTCAAAATGACCTATGACATATGGAAAAACTATTTTGGCCTCATGATGTAGAGTCAGGGGGAACTAAGCTTATAGCAAAGACAGACAGAGGCCAGACACCAGTTGGTCGCACAGAGGCCAGACATTGACTTTACCCGACTCTTAACCTGAAATGCTCCACATTCGTTAGCAGAAGTATCAGATACTTCTGGAAGAGATGTCTATGTCAGCTCTGAGGCTTTGTCACACTCTGACAATAATATCTCTACTAACCCCGATGATATGTTTCGCAGGCAAAGTCTTCTGCAAGGAGTAAAGAGACTGTGGTCCCATGTAAGTGATACCAGCAGTGTCTGGCTACAGTCAGACTACAAACTAACTCACCTAGCTGGACTCAAGGCTTCTCTGGTTCATCAGGCATATCTGATGCTATTTTGAGAATGAAGTCCACCCTCCTTTCACAGCATTGAGAAAAAATATTGATGTTTTTGTGGTGATGACACTTGAGAGAAAGTACCTGGCATGTCTGAGCAGGAAGGGAGGTTTTTTGGTTTGCTAGTGTTTCTCTAACAAAGTACCACAGACTAAGTGGCTTAAACAACAGGAATTTGTTCTCTCAGGAATTGGTTCTGGAGGCTGGAAGTCCAAAATCAAGGTGTCAGGAGGGTTGATTCCCTCTAAGGACAGTGAGAGAAGGACTTGTTCCAGGGCCTGTTTATTGGCCATCTTCTCTCTGTGTCTTTTCACATTATGTTTTCTGCATATGTGTCTGTCTTTGTGTCCAAATTACCCTTTTCTTAATGATATCAGTCATATTAGATTAGAGCCCATCCTAATGAACTCATTTTACCTTGATTATTTTGTAAAGTCCTTACACAAAATACAGTCACTTTCTGAGGTAACTGGATTAGGACTCAACATGTGAATTTGGGGTGAGGCCTGTAATAGGTGGAAGGAATTTTGAGTGGATCCATCTGTTACAAGTCTCAGTTATGCATCATGATTCTGCTGTGATGCTGGGCAAGTAATTTAATTTCTCCAATCTTCAGTCTTCATTTGTAAAACGACCTAAAATTTTTATTGGTTTTAAATCAGTTCATCACATAATCTATTTCTACAAAGATGAATTTACCAAAAGTACACACTTTCTTCTCTCCAACTCAGAGCATTTTTGCATATTAGTAATTTGTCTTTTATAAGCATATTTAGACGTAGATATATAAATATGGTCCAGTGCCTCCTAAACTTCAGATCTATATTTCCAACTCTTTGCCAGACATCTCTATCCAACTGTCCAAAGCTTAAATAAAGTTCAAAATATCCACAAACAAACTCATCTCACTTGATAATATCATCACCAGCCAGGTGCTCAGGATGGAAGCTATATGAGTTGGCTCTCACACTCAGTTGGCAGAATTGGCCTAAGAATATCCTGCATCTCTCAGGCTCCATCCCTGGCCCTACCACTAGGATCACCTGCCCTGAGCTTCACCATCACCATACTATCTACCTTGAGCTACTGATTCGCCATGACTCTCTTTTCCTTTAAGATGTTTTGTTGGAGAGAGAAAAAAACAAAAAAACCTTCATGTACCTATACCAAAAATCAGGGGGTTTAGTGTATGTTCAATCATGTAACAAACTTTTCTAAAGTGATTGTACCATGTTACACTCCCACCCACAATACATGACAATCCAGTTGCTCCACATCCTTGTTTTCGGGGCTGTCAATCTTTTTAACTCCAACCATTCTGGTGGCTGTGTAGTTCCATTGCTTTTTTTTTTTTTTTTTTTGTCTCTCACAGTGGCTTCTTTTCCTTATTTCTTTGGTAGTGTTTTGGGGTAGTTTTTATTGACCTTGGTTGTGTGTTCATTTTAGGAGCTCACTGTAGAGTGATCTGGTTGTGCTGTTCTGTTGGGAAACCCCAGAGGTTAGTATTTTAGCTTAGCATCTTTAGGATTTCCCCTTGACTGGTAAGACTCTCAGTAAAGAGTCTCCTACCTTCCTGCCAGGAGAGAGAGGCCTGGCTACCATAATCTGGTAGAGAGGGCTTGGGGCTCTTCACATCCATCTACATATACTCACTCAGTACACCCAAATGCACAGACCCTCTCACTTACCCTCTCCCAGAAAATAAACCTCTAAGGTTCTGGGAAAAGGATCTGCAGATTAACTGCTTTTTATCAACAATGCCTATTTTACTTTTTCCCCATTTCTCTCCAGAGGTAACTGACTTCATCAGCTCATGTTGTAAATTATATTGTTTTGTTTTGTTTTGACATTTTCCTACTTCTAGTCAAGATCAGTTTCCTAAAGAGTGAGTCAATTATTTTCATTAATTTTCTTCCCAGGTTCCCAAATCTTCCTGTTTTCTCTTCTCCCATTTGTCCTTGTGGATTTATTCCTAAAAAAATAAAATAAAATAGAATAAAATTTAAAAGGCGCTTTCTCTCAAGTAGTGTGTCACAGAAAAAAACAAGATTAGATGCATGTTTACAATCTACCATTTTAATTCAGAAGTTGTTTTATTTTCTTAAACAAATAGCATAAGATACCACTCAAACCTCAATGTCTGAAAGCCACAATTATTAATTCTGATTCACCTGTCTTGGGGCTGGTGATCCAGGCTCCATTGAATTTGCTGGGCTTGGTTCTGAGCTGCAGTTTGGGTCCAGATCAGCATCTCTGTGTCTCTCAGACTCTTTGAAGCAGTGGGTTACTGAGAGTATGTTCAGTGGTGATGGCAGAATGTGGGGATACATTTCATGCTTTAGCTTACACCATGCCTATTTACATACCATTGTTAAACCCAATGTCCCATCTCTGAACGGAATCCCTACAAAGTCACATGGCAAATGCTGGAACATAAAGAGGGATAAAAACTTGGAAATCCATAATACAGCCTACTACAGATAATTGGGAACCTGTATATCATAATACATAATATAGTCTACTACAGATAATCAGGAACCTGTATATCACAGTAGATGAGGAACCTACAGTACTATCTACTACAAATGATCGTACCGTGCTCTGTCTATGGACTTACTTTTATGAACTGTTTTTACCTTCAGAGTATAATTCAAGGAAAGTTTCTTTACTATATTGTAGTTATAACATACTAGTCAATGAGCTTTATGTAAATAAAATGTCTTAAGATCAAGCAATTTTGAGAAATGTTTTGGTTAACAAAATAAAATCTATTTCGTATTTATAGAAAATTACTGAGAACTTTTAGTTTATTGGTTGAAAACTTTGTGACTCTTCAGAGGGGGAGGTTTAGTATATAACATTTATCACAGTTTGAACATAGATCTCACCTCTTTGAATTGTTAAATGGTACTGGTGTTCCATGGAAGTCTTTAGGACGTGAGGGCTGTGTGCCGATATTCAAAACCGTTGGTGTGGAATGAAAGGTATATTATTACATGACTCCTTTTACGTCTCATGTCATTTTAACCCTCCCTAACATTTCCTTCACACCCTTGCCCATTTCTGTCACTTTGCCTGTGGCTATGTCTTCTGCCAGGCAGGCTTCTCTGTCCTGCACAGTTTCATATTTTTCATTTGTTCTCTCTAACCACAATTACCTCCTCTCCTTTATCTTCCCCGGTCTACCTGGATTCCTAAATTATCTCCTTTCAAATGGGACCATGGTGATGCCTTCCCACTGAAAGAGCAATGAGGCATGTGACAGAGTAAGAAAGTTAGGTGGAGAAAGGTTTAGAGGAAGGAAAATTTGGGTCTCATAGTCCAGGTTTGACTGTGAGTTCTACTTCACTTTACCCCTTCTGGTTTGAAGCTGTGAAGCCATTTCAACAGATTGATCCTAGGTGCAAATCACATGTTCTTTATTGCTAGTTTGTTTTTGTTCTTATAGATTCTGCAGGTCCCAGAATGCTGGGAGAATCAGGGTCTGGTTCTCTGAGGATCTTAGTTGATTGTCATTTGCAGTTGTGCCCTGCACATTTTAGATGGAAAACTGAAGAGCATATGGCTCAATTTTCATAGTGCAGTGAGGATGAACTCCATATTCATTCCTTAATGTTCGGGGATTGTGGGATGGTGCTCATGGGAACTGGAGCTTGTATTCAAAGAAGTCAAGGTAAAGAAATGTTCTAAGCTTCTCATGCATGCAGAGAACAGTCAATAGCTTGATGGCCTTGAAGTCATTGTTTCCTTGTGCAGCATCTGTATCTTTTGCAGCTGCCTCTGGCCAACCTACTACCCTCATACAGGCAGCGGCAGGCCAGGCGGGCCAGCTTAGACCATGGTAGGGGACTGCTTTGTAGGCAGCTACAGGACTCTAACCAATTCCCTGAACTCCAAAATGAGACCTTTTGGAGTCTGAATACTTGTCCTTCTCCCCTCCATTTTCCCAATGCTCACAGCACACTCTCTTAAAAACATCTTTAAATAGTTTGCTTCTCTGTCTCAGATTCGTGTATGGCTACCACCTCTGACATTACTAGTGTGGGTCCCAGTCCCAAGGTCACCACATATTTGACCTGTCTCCAGTCTGACATTACCACAAAGGAGCCCCCGAGATCCCTGAGAGACTATTCTTCCAGTCTACTTTCTTGTCCTGAGTCTGGAATGTGTGCCTTGGGGTCCCTTCCTCTCACACCATTTATCCTGTAATTTCAGCACTGGCAGGATTACATGCAGACAGGTGGCCTTTCCTGGGCTAGAGTAGATGCCCCACTCCATGGTCCCTGCCACAACCCAGGACCCTATAATTGCTGATTTCTGTTTTCAGCCTCCCAGAGCCATGCCTGGCACATAGCAGGTAGGATTTCTTGGAATAGCGTGTGAACTGATGCCAAGAAATGAGAGAAAAAACAGTGTTTATTTTGCATCATTACTACATTATTTTAATTCTCTAATATATTTTAATATCAGATACAGCAGGTATTTCTCAAACATTCTTAGCTATTTCTGTTTATTCTTCCAAATGACTTTTGCATCTTAAAAATGATTTAATGTATTTTGAATGAAACTCAAAATATTTACAGATTAACTTGAAATAAATTAACATCTTTATTATATTTATTATTTCCATAAAATAAATTATAAAGCTCTAGTTATATATGCCATTTTATCTTTCATTTAAGTAAATAAATTCATGAATAACTCACATGTTTCTTTAAATAAATTTTTAAAATTTAATTTTAGTTTCAAATGTTCAGTACATTGGCTAGACATTTACATAGTTTATAAAACAATCCTCTTAATTGTACTTTCTCTCCTCTGGCTCTCCACCTAGCCTTTACATTAATGCTAACTGTATTCCCTATGTTGTGCTCCGCATCCCAATGACCATCTATCAACTACTAATTTGCATTTCTTTAACCCATCACTCCATTCTCCTAGCCCCACAACCTTCTTCCTCTCCGGACATCACCAGATTGTCTTCTATGTTCATGAGTATGTTTTTGATTAGTTTGTTCTTTTTCTTCCTTAGATTCCGCATATAAGTGAAAGCATGTGTTATTTCTCTTTCTCTGTCTGACTTATTTCACTCAGCATAATAACCTCTAGGGCCATTCATGTCTTTGCGAATGTTAGGATTTCATTTTTTTAATGGCTGAGTAATATTCCGTTGTATATATGAACCATAACTTCTTTATCCAATAATTTTTTTTATTATGGTAAAAATATACATAACATAAAATTTGTCACTTTAACCATTTTTAAGTGTACAGGTCAATGACATTAAGTACATTCACATTGTTGTGCAACCATCACCACCATCCATCTTAGAAGTTTTTCATCTTCACAAACTGAAACTCTATTAAACAATAACAGCCCATTCCTCCCTGCCCTCAGCCCCTGGCAACCACCATTCTACTTTCTGTCTCTATGAATTCGAGTACTCTAGCATCTTTATATAAGTGGAATTGTAGAGTATTTGCCCTTTTGCGCCTGACTTATTTCACTTAGCATAATGTTCTCAAGGTTCATCTATGTTGTAGCATGTGTCAGAATTTCCTTCCTTTCTAAGGCTGAATAACATTCCATTGTATATATATGCATATGCATATCCATTCTTTCATTGGTGGACACCTGAATTGCTGCCACCTTCTGGCTATTGTGAACAATAGTACTGCTGTGAATATTGATGTATAATGCACTTTGTTTTAAGAATATCGCTGGGCATTTTATTGCTGCTAGAGTAGGATTTTTTTTCTTCATAAACTCTAATTGATTTTTGTTAGTGTCTATGAAATATATTGATGTTTGGATCTTTGCCATGGATTCAACTCTGTTGCTGAACTTGTATATTGATTCTCAATTCCGTTGATTCTTGTGAGCTTTCTAGACATATGAGAAAAACTACAAATAAGAGTCATCTTGCCTTTTCCATCCCCACAGGTTTAGCTTACTTGATTACACATGCAGGAGGCCATGTCTTATGTGTCTTTTTATTCCTGGGACTTAGAATCACACAAAGCACCTAAGAGTTGGTTAACAAGTATTCACTGAGTATCACACTGGCACAGGTTAAATGCTGCTATGTGCTGCTATTTTTATTTCCTTTGCATTTGCATATTTTAATTACCAACATTATACAATATCTTCTGGTATTCAAAGTACCCTTTCAAAAACATTCTTTCATTTATTTCTTAAATGACCACATGTAGTAATAGTTATAATTCTCCCCAGTATATGGATGAGTTAACTGAGCCTCAGAGATTTTTTCATTTCCCCTATCCAGTAGACCCTGCATCAACCAGTTTCCCCTTCAGCAGCAAGTCTTCTTTCTCTCAGTTGCTGGGAGTGTGGCCACTCATTGTTCACAGCTGAATGCTTCTGATCTGAGGCAACAAAAGCTGCTTTACTCAAGATCATTCCACTGCCCTGGGATTTCCAATCTTCAATGAATGGTCTATACGGGGCCCAAAGACCTGACTCTTCTACCTGAATGTGCAGTAACTCAGGGGGCTGTCCCAGTTCCAGAGCTCTCCATGGGGCTTGCTGAGGCCTCTGTGGAACTGCATTTCCACCTAAATTCTCCCATTCCCAGTCTTGAGTTTCCGTGTTCTTGGGTCCCTGCATCTTGCATCTCTGTGTCCCTGTGTCCTGCATCCCCCCATCTCTGCATTCCTTTTTTTCCTGCTTCCAGAGCACACCCTTCAACCTGATTCTTGCACATGAATCTCTATCTCAGAGTCTGCTTCCAGGAAACCCCAAGAGGGCGAAGTCAGGACCAAAACCATGTCCCATGACTCTTTCAGTACATTGTGTATTTGGTCTATAAACCTTTTGAAGACAAGGCACTTCTTGTCTAGGATATTCCATATATCCCTTCTAGAGATGTATGCATAAGATGATCCAAATGTTCTCAGATCTGAGACTTGATCAAGGGAAAATGCCTCATCTGGGAAGTCACTTGTTTTCAAAAATCTCTTATTCAACCTGGAAATTTTTCTCCTCTGACATCCTCAGTGAAATAATAACCAAAGCTTCCATCTGTATAGGGCTTTGTGAACATTTCACATACCTAATCTCATTTGATCCACAAAATGAGTAAGGCTGGGCACAAACCCCTTTTACTTATAAGGAAATAAGTGAAAGGAAGATTGAGTACAGAAAGCTTGGAGATGTGATTTTCAGTTAAGTCCCTACCCTTAACCCCAAAGACAATAATCTTTTATGGAGTGAGTCCCTGGTACTGGGATTGTAACTTAAGGTTTCACCTTCATCTCTGCTAGAAATGTCATGGATACTAAGAGTCTTAAGAAACACTGGCCTCTCCAGTGATGACACTGACCGTTGACTAACAGGCCATGAGGATATGGTAGCCACAGAGTAGAGCAGATGGCATAACATTGTCAACAGGGCTGAGGCTGTTTCTGTCCATTTCCTCCATCTTTTCTGGGATCTGTTCCTGGGCACATTTCTCATGACCAAAAAGACCACCATAGCCCTAGATATCCTGTCCACAATGTACCTTCCAAAGGACAGAAGGAGTAGATCACAGGGCAGGAAGGTGATCACTGGGCAGGAAGTGGGGTTTTACAGAGAGACATGGTGGAGGAGGACAGAGAGAGAGACTTTCTCCAGGAACTCTTCCTTTTTATCCAGAATAGATGCTTTCCTAGAAAAGCCCTAGCAGATGTCTTATATGTCATAGTCTGGAACTGGATCCTAGGTCTCTTTTGGGTGAGGAAGGCTAGGAATCATTGTATGGCACTTTCAGCTTTTGCACTTGGGGGCGGGCAGAAAGAAGGGAGTTGAGGAGAGCTGGCCAAGTTTTAGACCAGAATTTCTAAATATGAAATTCCACAGAGGACTTCTAGAAACTGCATTAGACTTTGGAAGTTTCGAATATTTGTGTGTGTGTGTGCGTGTGTGTGTGTGTGTGTGTGTGTGTGTGTGTGTGTGTGTATTACACACATGCCTTCCCACAGCTTTCATCAGAATCCTGAAGGGATCAGTGACGACAAACAATTACCATTTTAAGGTAGAGGTGTTGAAATGTAAATGTAACCTCTGAAGCTTGCACTGAAATAAAATGCAGACTTCCATCTTGAGATTTATATGTCTTTTACTTTCAATTGAACTGGTAGCAACCGACTTCAACTTAACATTTCATGGGAATAACAATAAGTGAGATGAAAGAGGAGAAAAGTGAGCACTATAGAGTCAAGCAGGAGGCAGCCTGCTAATCTCAGCCATTTATCCAGCAGCAGTGACATGCTCCCTGCTGAGATGGGCGCCATGGGGGTTATGATCTGTATAAGACATGCTCTTATGAGTGAACAATATCACTCAGAGAGGACATATCTAGAACATTAGTTGTCTCTCTCCAAAATGTGTTTAATACTAAATGGATGCCATAGTTCAAGCAAGCATGTATAATCACCTCATGTTGAAAATTAACTCACAAATTAACTCCTAGTTAACTTAGTGCACTATTAAGCATATGCAGGCATATCAACCATGTAAAATAGAACATTTAGCCATAGCATTTGCTAGTTTTTAAAAAATAGACATATAAAGTCTAAGACGAAGAATAACCTATAATTTTATCCCTCAAACAGCCATGGTTGTCATTAAAAACCCATGGACATGGTACAAAATTCAAACAGAACCAAAGGGTGTAAAAGTTTTAAAAAGTAAAAGCTTATGATTCATTCTCTTACCCATGTTACCTCTCTTCAAAGATATCCATTGTTATTAATACTTCTACTTTCTTCCAGAAGCAAGAAAAAAGCTAGTCTGCCCCACTTCTTGCTCATTCTCTCAGATAGTGTGTGTGTTTATACACACACGTATACTTTCGTTTTCACAGAGAGGCTTATATTATCATACTATATGCTCCAATAAAATAATACATTAAACATTCTTTCCATTTTAATACATAGATTGCTATCTAACTCTTCTTAATGACTGTGTACTATCCTATCATATGTGCACACCACATTTTATTGAACCAATCCCCAATGACAATAACACTTTGCTGCAGTCTTTACTCATGTTTTATTTAGTGTTGGTGATAATATCTATGACATCAATTCCTAACAGTGGTTAGTTTAAGAGGTGGGCATGTGACCCAGGCCTTGCCAATGAGAGGAAAGGGGTTTTTTTTGGATACAGCCAAAGGCCTCTCTTCAGGTCCCAATACCTGTGAACTTTTCTTCTGCAAAGTTTTCTCCTACTCTTACTGCTTCCTCAGGTGTCTTCCCACTACTGTGACTGGTAGATATACAGCCTCCCACATATCCCCATTGCCCACCTGACACTTGCAAAATAGTGGAGTCTGTTCATATTATTATCAGAAGATAATTGTCCATGAACCTAATGGTGTTTCACTGCATCACTCCTCATAAACCCCATCGAAGGTTCTTAGTGGGTCCTGAGCAACAGGTCTCTTTGATCATACATTTTGTACAATTTTAGAAAATGAGAGAGCAGTTAAGAACATTATCTTTTTCCATCCTGATTTTTCCCATCACAGTCTCTTTCTTCAGGGTGGTCACAGGCATTTTCGATGTTTGATTACCAGTTGACTTGAGAATGCATTTAGATCAAGGTTAGTGGAATATATTCCTGTGGTTCTCAGTCACTTCTGTGCATATTTACACTATTTCTAGCTATCCTAATGTGGGAATGGCCTCCAGACACAATTGTACCTCCTACCTGGGTTTTGATCCAAATGAGCAAGTTAAGAAAATGGATCTTGATCAGGAAGTGTCTTCTAGCAGATCACATTAGAAGTATGTGATTAGAGGAGAGGAAATAAGGTTTGAAATACATGAAACCATAAGCTGGTCTTGAAAAATGCTTTCCGTCATAAAATATGTAAAATTATGAGTGGAGGATGCCTAGTCGAAAATTAGAAGTTTTCTCCTATTAAAAATGTACTCACTAATGTGGTATATGCAATGATTCATGTACCTTGCATTTCTTTTTTTTGATGGGAATTGGATGACATAGTATTTCTCAACCTTCCTCATCTGTAGGACACAGAGCTGTGGGTAGTGTAATTACCCACAACAAGGACATATGTGTGCAAAGTGGCATTTATACAATGTATGAGATCTGTCTTCTCACGTCTCCTTCACCTGAAGTCTGGCAGGTCCAGATAAGACAGATATAAAATTGTGACCTGGATAGTAAGATGTCCTGAAGAAATACTTGTTTTAGTACAAAATCCTTATGTAGATTTAATAAGCTAATTAATAAAATATAAAATTATATGACCACATAACTTTGATGCTCAAGACAATATAGTTACAATTTAAAATGCTATATTTTGTGAGCATTGTCAATTAAACAAGTCTTTAAGATTTATGAACGTTAATAAAAAACTAAGGAGATACTAATATCTTAGAGATCATATATAAAAGAAAACCAACAGAGGCTTGCTCAAATTTGACAATAATTTGAAAAATGTATATGATATCACCAATTATGAGTTTTGAAGCAGAAATAAAATACTATATACCAATAATTTTTAAAAAGTGTTCAAGCCTGTTAGTGGAAGACTAGTTTATCTTTTCACTACATTTATAGAAAATGATATTAAAAATCAATGTCATTTTTAATGTCATTTTTAAATATTGGATGAGACAATCCAATAGTCATTCATTAGCTGGGGATGAAAATATGATGGGAAATTATTAGAGTTGTGTAAAGAAGCTAATTAGTAAAAATATTATGTGAGAAGGTAACAACATAAATTAAGGAAGGACAATTCTGTCATTTCACTCGCTGGATGGGTGAACAAATGAGGACAAAGCCAGTTGCAACATTAATAGAAAACAATTCTCCCATCTGCAGCTTTAAATGTTAGAGCAACATCTTCTTCGACTAACTACTGCTTCTTCCTCTATGAAAGACCTTTCTTCTAGATTTATGGGCTCGCAGAAATGTCACTCATCAGTGAGAGGCAAATATCCCACTGCCCAAGGACCTAGATCACTTGGTCCCAGAGAAGCAACCTGCACATAGAAAGCAGGACTTCAGCAGGGATCTGTACACAATGCCCACATCTGGCTGAAATTTAAGTTTTCTTGGGAGATGGGGCTTGGGTTTACCTTGCAGTCCAGACCTGACATTGACTCCTTCACACATAACCTGCCTTGCTCTGAATCTTCAATGCTGCCTTCAATCTCTCCCTAGGCCTGTAACACTCTCTTCCCTTTGTTTGGAGAGTTGTCTGGGTTGCTCTGCCGTGACTTTATTCCCTTGGTTCAAGGAGCCACTAATTGTGAGTTTCTTGGCTCCAGATTTGTTTTTGGTGGTGTAATTGCACTGACTCATGTTATTTTTCTGGATTTTATATTTCTGGTATTTATCAGCACTTTAGAATTTGTAATGTGTCATGGTTTATTTTCTTGTTCTCAAAAAATATAACTTCTGTGCCTAGCTTGGCACTGGTGATATTATGGTATTTTTCATAAAGATAGCCCCTAAATTGTCCATGCCTGAGGCCAGTAGCACCAAGCCCACCTTCATCAATCATCCACCCACCAAAAAAACTATTGTACCTGCTCACTTCCAACCCTCCAATGGACTCATGCTTCTCATGCCAGGAGTTTGTCTACATTGTATCGAGAGCATTTTTAACCTCCTGAGTTTCAACCTTTTACCATTGATTTATCACATTATTTTTGCTGAAGGAATTCTTAGAAGAGGCATAATATTTCCAAAATGCCTATCTGATGGGATCCTCCTCTACATTATTCCAAAGACCTGACAGCTCCAGGAGATAGCTCAGTGCTTATAGTTTGACAAGTTGGACGCTTCTTATCTTCTGTCCTTCTTTCCCTGTTCAACCTCCAAGCTCCCCTCCTAAAATGTATCCCTACCACTCAGCTGTGGAAGACTGCAAGTAGCTTCCTAAACCTGCCATTTAAGGCACCTGCTATCTCATTGGATCTCCCTACTTGGATTTTGTTGTCCCTGTGTGACTCTGGGATGGCTAAGAAATTCCAGTATGTGGCTAGTTTTTGTCAAGTAGCAGTATGGCCCTGCACAGAATTGGGACTGATGCTCACATGTGTGTATATCCATAGCCTGAAAGAATTAAAGCCAATACTAAAGGGTAATATTTTAGCATCATACTTACTAGGACCATTATTATTTATTAACTATCAGAGAACATTTTAGGTAATGGAGACTCAGACTCAATACCATGAGAAACAGTAACAACCACCACGCAATCTGAAAAGGTGTTGACTTGGCCATGACTTTTCTAAAAAAAAAATCCAAGTTATTAAATTGAGATTCACTCTGTGTACCCAGCTGGTGGTGATGCATTTTGGGTTAAAGATGCCAGCAATCATAACTTGCCGTTGCTACTTATGGGTCAAGTGATTCATGAGGCAGGAGTGGGTAGGGGAGAGCACTTGGGCTGTGAATGTGACCTCACCATCTGAATTGCCCTTTCTAAGTAGTAGGTTCTACATCCATGGAACAAGCACAGTGACAGCACCCACCTCACCAAGAGGAGTAGACAAGATGATGGATGCTGAGCATTGAGCATCACCTTGGGCACATTAGCCCTATTCACTTAGGGGGCTGGTATAATTTTTCATACTCAGGTTTTGCTTGCAGAAGTTAAGTACATTATTTCACATGTCTTTGGGGTTCACAAGGATTGGAGAACATTAGGATTAGAAAAGACTTTTCAGTCCAAGTAAACTCTCTGCTTTGCAAACATGGAAACTGATTTCCCCATGATTATGCAATCAGATGACTATCTATGCCTTTGACTTCCACTCTAGTGCTTTCTCTTACTTCTGTGCAAGGAATTCAGAAAGATTTTTTGAAATCCTGAGCCATGGTGAGATTAATTAATTGAGGTTATATATTAATTAGTTAATCAGCCAATTAATTGAAAAGGTGGCCAGAAAAAAGGTGAGATGTCAAGGGATTAACTGTGGGTCAAGTCCAGATAAAGGTTTCAATTTCAGGTGGGTGAGAGTGTTTTTGAGATGAATAGTTCTGGAGGAGTTGCTGCCATTGATGTCGTCATTCTCAACAAAGTATAATGTTCAGATGTTTGATTTTCAATTTCCAGCCTGGTTGGATATAATTAAATACTGATACCGTCACAATGTTAGGTCTGAATAACATGACATTTTATTTTTTTTCACCTCCAGTTAAGGGTTACCTTGTCCTGAATATCTACATCTAATTCGTTCAAGGAAGGTATGATTACTTTGACAGTTTTTTTTTCCTTCTTCCAGAGAAGTAAACAGAGTTCAAAAGTGCTTTTACATACCCGTAAGGCTCCTTATCCAGTTTCATGTAATGACACCAAGTTCATGAGCCATGATTAGGAATATGCAGTTGTTCCTTTTGTTAGAGTTTATGCACAATTTTGTAAAGAGTGGTTTCCTCTTTCTTGCCAGGGTGTGAATGAGAAAAGAATCCATGCCTGGTACAAACCTTGAGAATTCATTTGGAAGACTTACTGTGGACAGAATCAGCAATTGCATTTCTTTAGATAAAGCATGTGGATATTAACTTTAATCATTTCACTAAATAATTATAGTTAGAGTCAACAAGAGTAAGGATTAAAGCAAGAGCCAATAAATTCTAAAAATCGTTCTACTGTTTTTCATCCATTGGGCAAATAGACTGATGTGTGAAAAGTGGAAGTTATCTTTAATTTTATGTGCTCTAAAGTTTGAGAGCCAAGCATCCCTTGTGATTGAACCACATTGGCATTGTGAGAGTACATCATAGGCTTCCTGAGCACACTTGGTTAACCCTTTCTGTATTGTTGTTGTTACTCTGCATCTTTAAATCTCTTGCCCAGAGATACTGCTGCTATTTGGATTTTATTGGGGCAAAGAGAAACCAATAGCAAAGAAAGACAAACAGAACTCAATGGGCCTTCTGTGTGGGACCGTGTGACTCCTCTCTCTCCATTAGAACAAAAGTTTCTGGACATCACATTAACTACCTTCTTGAGTGAAAATTCCCTAAAGCATCAATGTGCTTTAGAAGGCTACCAGCAGGGTTTACTATGTTCTTCTTAATAGAAGATTTCTATTTCTTTTCTCCAAATCAACTCATATTTATTGAATGTCTGTAATATGTCAAGTTCTGTACTAGGCTTCCCTGCCAGTTCATTTTCCACTTAAACAACTTAAAATATGTATTTGAATAAAGCAGAAGGCAACACAGTTTTTACTCAGAAAAGTATAGCATTTTTTTCATCTAACAGATTATACTTTGGCTGAAAAACATCAAGCCAAAAACTAGTCTGAACTGTGAGAATTGAAAGAAAATTGCATCAATAACTGTGTATTGAGCCCCTTTTACATGCAAGAGACATCTACAGAGGTGACATGAAAAGATGTGTAATTTAAATTGGTTCTCTCCTCCATGGGCTTTAAGTGCAGCTTCAGACAGAGATTAGAAATATGAAGCAGAGAGGAAAGTGTGAGACATGTG
>NW_006442489.1:1576240-1603544 GCF_000325575.1 Pteropus alecto | reverse complement strand
TTCTCAGGTCCTGTTCTCACCACTGTACCTGCATTGGGTCTTCCACCCCCCTGACACCACCCTAAGTTCATTAACCTCCTTTTTGGCCAAGCAACTGGCCTACAGAGGGAAGCATTGTGCTGCTCAAGGCAGCAATCCCAAGGTGGAGAGGAAGGACAGAGGGAGCATGACAGTGAGGGACAGAGTATAAACTTGATTGGCTGAGGAGAGGGTTCTGTATGGTGATTCTGGATGCATAACCATTGATGAAAATATTCCAGCATAAATTCTGATTTACTATGAGAACTGGAGGCAGGTTGTGCAAAGAAAGATGGAAATTTGGTACAATGTGCCATCATTCTGCAGCCCATATAATTTAATTTAATTTTATAGGTTACTATATTTAGACCTTTCCATTAGTAGAATTTTATCATTTGTAGTTAGTAAAATATAATGCTTCCAGTCATTCCTGTAAAACATTTGGAGATCAAGTCCCCAATGTTACTTGTAACATCTTGGAATAAGTAAGAGGACTCTTTTAAAGAAGAAGATTAATATTTGCTAGTTTTTGTACTGGAAGGACCCAAGAATCTGTTGGCTCCTCCAAACATCCTATGTCCTGGTATTTTTCTCGCATTTGCTCTGGAATTGTTCTCAGTGTGCCGCCAGAAACCAAGAGAATCTCTGAGTCATCAGAATGAAGAGTGGCATATGTGCCTGGCTGATGAGAGTCTTCAGAATGGATACAGAGAAACTCTTTCTGGTAATTGTCTCTAAGAAGCTGTCCTGAAAAAGGCTCAATGGCAGATTAAACATCAGCTCATTTAGTCCTGAGAACATCCACAGCCAGGTGGCCTGCAGACACTGTCTGACCAGGCCTCCTGACTATAGAGATTGTGCTGCCCAGCGTTACTGAACATGGTCTTCCCTCAGCTAGGGCACTATTAGGACTTGATGTTTATGCCATGGTCCTGCCCTGATTCTGGCCTGCCCTGCATTCCCCATCCCCCGAGTCTTTGTCAGGAAGACATCTGCCCTTCCCTGAAACCTATGCTTAAATGTGGCTTCTTCAGAGGCCAGTCCCAATCCTTGCCATGTATATCGGGCTCCTCTGTTTCTCCCATTTTTTTCTTATAGAATTGTGGATAATTGGTTATATATTTACTTAATTAAAAAAATAACAAGCTGCTAATACACAACATAGACGAATCTCAAATACACAATGTTAAGTAAAAGAAGCCAGGCTCAAGGCTGCATACTGCATGGCTCCATTTATATGTCATTCTGGAAAAGCTAAAACTGCAGGAAAGAAAGACAGATCAGGACTTTCAGGAACTGACCTTGGAGTGGGAGGGGGGAAGGAGGAATTGTCCACGAAGTGGTCTGAGGGAGTTTCTGGAGGTGGTGGAGTTCTTCATTGTGGTGGTTACACCAGTGTATGCATTTGTCACAACTCAAATAACTGTAGACCACTGAGAGTGAATGTTATTGTGGGTAAAGTATACTAAAAAAATCTGATACAACCTTTTCCTCCAATTTAGGTTAGAGATGTTATTGCTTTTAGAGTTCTTTATATATTCTAGATACTAGTCCTTTACAGGCTATTGGTTTTGATTGTCTATCCTCTTAGCAGGTTTGTTCACAGAACAAATGTTTTTAAATTATGTACTAAATACATGACAAATATATATTCTATAACTACACAAAATAATACATAAATACAGAAAAACACACACACAAAAAAAAGATCAGTAGCATTAACATATGTTTGGAAAATCTTTGCAAAACATGACAGTTTTTATACATGATAGTTTCTAAACAGGAGTTCATAGAAAAAATTAAGAAGAAACCCTCTAACAACATAATAAAAACATGAATAGTGACGAGAATATGGACTTTCCTTTTACAAAAGTCAATAATACACTGTTCTGATTGATTATATATTTTTCATTAAATTTTTTATTTTGAGCTAATTGTTAATTCACATGTGTTATAAAAGTAACATGAAGACATCCAAGTTTCCTTTACCTATGGCACTTATAGTACAATATCTCAATCAGAATATTGGCATTGATGTAGTCAGATATAAAACATTTCCATCATCAAAAGTTCCCTCCTATTGCCTTTTTATAGCCACATGGACTTCCCTCCAGCTCCGCTGCCTCTGTAACTCCTGGCAACCATTAATCTATTCTTCATTTCTGTAATTTTGTCACTTCAAGAATGTTATATAAATGGAATCATTGCATTACATGTAGACTTCAGGATCTTGGAGGTGGCTTTTTTAATGTAATGTAATTTCCTTGAGAATTCATCCACATTGTTGTATATATCAATAGTTGTTTCTTTTTAGTGTTGATCAGGAATCCAATGTATGGGGATTCCACAGTTTGTTTAGATATCTGCCTTTTTAAAGATAGACATCTGGCGGTTTCCACTTGGGGATATTTCAAATAAAATAAGGCTATTATAAACATTTATGTACAAATTTTTCTGTATACACAAATTTTCATCTTTGTGGGATAAATGCCTGTGAATGAAATTCTTGGATCATATGTAAGATGTATGTTCGATTTTGTAAGACACGGTCAAACTGCTTTCTAGAGTGGTTGTATTCCACCAGTAATGCATGAGCGATCTATGCATTATCTCATTGAGGTTTTAATTGGCATTGCTCTTTGGTTAATAATGTTGAACATCTTTTTATGTGCCTTTCTGGTATCTATAGGTCCTCTTTTATGAGATGTCTGTTTGTGTCTTTTGCCTATATTCTTATTGAATTGTTTCCTTTTTTTTAGCTGTTGAGTTTTGAGAGTTCTTTATATATTCTAGATACTAGTCCTTTACAGGCTATTGGATTAGATTGTCTCTTTATCTTCTTAGCAAGGTTGTTCACAGAGCAAATGTTTTTAATTTATGTACTAAATACATTACAAATATAAATTATATAGATTCACAAAATAACAAATAATGTAATAAAACATTAAATGTAGCAATAATTTAATTTATGTAGTGCAATTTTTTTTAATAAATTACACTTTTTAAATCAAATATAAGAAGTCTTGACTAGCCCAAGGTCCTAAAAATATACTTGTTTTCTCTAAAAGCTTTAGAGTTTTATGTTTTATATTTTAAGTCTGTGATCTTTTTGGAGTTAATTTTTGTATAAGGTATCAGGTTTAGATCTGTTTTCTCTTTTTATTTTTTCTCTTTCTTTTTTGGTCTCTGGATGTCAATTTCAGCACCCTTTGTTGGAAAGAGTCTCTTTCTTTCCTCCATTGAATTGCTTCTGAATCATTATCAGAAATCAGTTGAGCATATGCATTTTGGGTGTGTCTCTTTCTGGGTTTTCAAACATGTTCTGTTGATTCATTAATCTATCCCTTAGTCAATATATGCCTGAATACTTTAGATATAAATTAAACCTTAATATTTGGTAGAATGATTCCTCTCACTTTACTGCTATACTTTGTCAAGATAGTCTTGGCTATTGTAAAGCCTATGCTATTCCATATAGAGTTTAGAATGATCTTTTTGTTTCTACAGAAAGCCCTAGTAGAACCAGAATACTCAAAACAATATTCAAACAAGGAGAGAAAAATTGGAAAAATAACACTTCCTAGTCTCAAAACTTATTACAAAACCACAGAATCAAGACAGTGGTACTGGCAGAAGGGTAGACATATAGGTCAATGGAGTAGAATTAAATCTAGAATTGTTACACTACTTTACATTTATGATTGATTATTTTTTGATGATGGTGCCAAGACAACTCCAAGGGGGAAGAAGAATGTTTTCAACAAATGTTACCAGAACAATTGGATAAATGCATGAAAAAAATAATACTGTGCTCCTTCTTTATACTATATACGAAATTTAACTCAAAGTGGATCATAGGTCATAAATTTAAATGTAAGGGCTAATAATATGAAAATTTTAGACAAAAACCTAGCTGCAAATCTTGTGACCTTGTGTTAGGTGATGTTTTTAAAAACATGACACCAAAACCACAAACAACAAAAATAAAAACTAGATAACTGGAATTCTTCAAATTAAAAACTTTTGTTTTGTAAATAAAATCAATAAGAAAGTAGACAAACCACTGAATTAAAGAGACTATACCCAGAATATGTAAATAACTCTTACAATGAAATAACAAAAAATATAAATAATTCAATTAAAAATGAGCAAAAGATCAAAGTAGGCATTTCTTTAAAGAGATATAAAAATGGCCAATAAGCACATGAAAAGATGCTCAACAACCTTAGCTATTAGGGAAATGCAAATTAAAACCACAGTGAAATACCAGTAGGTATTCCATTCAGATTAACCAGATCAGTTGTAATAAAAAAAAAATAGAAAATATTTCAAGTGTGATAAAGGTGTGGAGGAATTAGAACTCTTATACATTGCTGGTGGGGATGTAAAATGGTGCAGCTGCTTTTGAAACCAGTTTGGCTGTTCCTCAAAATGTTAAACATAGAGTTACTATATGACCCAACCATTCCACTCCTAGGTATATACCTAAGCACATGTTAACACAGAAGCTTGTACAAGAGTGTTCATAGCATCTTTATTCATAATAGACAAAAATTAGAGATAACCTGAATGTCTATCAACTGATTAATGCATAAATAAAATGTTATTTCCATACAATGGATATTTTTAGTAATAAAAAAAGAATAAAGTTATGATATATGCTACAACTTGGATAAACCTTGAAAATATCATGATACTTTAACATAAGGTATCACAGAAGACCACATATTGTATAATTTCATTCATATGAAATGTCCAAAATAGGTAAACTCAGAGAGAATGAAAGTAGATTAGTAGTTACCTGGGGCCAGGAAGTAGAGCGGGGGAATGGAAGATAACTAACCGCTAATGGTTTCCAGGTTGCCTTTTGGGGTGATGAAAAATGTCCTAAAATTAGATTGTTGGGTTAGTTGTACAACTTTTTGCATATATCATAAACCATTAAACTGTACACTGGATGGGCAAATTGTGTGGTAATTGAATTACACACAGTCATGAGCCAAATTACGATGGTTTGGTCAATGACAGACTGCTTATACTATTTATTTATAGTGGTCTTATAAGATTATAGTGGAACTGAAAAATCCCCATTACTTAGTGATGTCATAGCCACCATAACATCATAGAGCAATGTGTTACTCACATGTTCGTGGTGATGCTGGTGTAAACAAATTCACTGCACTGCCAGTTGTATAGAAGAATAGCGTGTATAATTATGTACAGTACATAATACTTGATAATGATAATAAATGACTATGTTACTAGTTTATGTATTTACTATATTTTATTGTTATTTTAGAATGTGTTCTTTGTATTTATTATTTTTTTAAGTTTTCTGTAAAGCAGTATGCAATGCAACTGTAAACTGGCAACAGCCTCATACATCTCATGTTTACTGTGTCTCTTGATTGCATCATTTTTTCTTGTGCTTGATTTAATTTTGTGTTGCTTTGTACCATAACATGCTATTCTACTGTAGGGGGAATGGGCTATAGGAGTAATGGATTATACCATATAGCTTAGGTGTGTACCATCTATTTTGTGTAAGTACACTCTACGATGTTTGCGCAATGGCGCTATCACCTAAGTACAAATTTATCGGAACATATCTCTATTTTTAAGCAGTACGTAACTATATCGATGAGGCTGTTAAAAAGAAAGCACTTGCTAGGATTTTGATAGAAAGTTCATTAAAACCATAGATTAATTTGGCGAGAATTAACATCTTTATCATGTCAAGTTTTTCAATCCATGAGCATGGCACATTTCTCTATTTATTTACATCTTATTATGACTTTCCCAATAATTTTGTAATTTTCAGAATACAAATACTGGATATGTTTTGTTAGGTTTATACCTAAGTATTTCATTCTCTTTGAAGTTATTATAAATGGCCTTGATTTTAATTTTGGTTTGCACATGTTCCTTGTTAGTATATGATTGATTTTTGAATGTTGATCTTGTATCTTGTAACTTTGCTGAACTTACATGTTCGTTTTTCTTTGTATTGTTTTGTAGGTCCCTTGAGATTTTATACATATTATCTACAAATAGGTAGTTTTATTTCTTCCTTTCAAATCTTTATGCCTTTTATTTCTTTTTCCTTGCCTTATTTCAGTAGCTAAAAGTTTCATTACTATGATGAATGACAGTGGAGAATACATACTCTTGCCATAGTCCCTTAGAGAAAAAGATTCAGTCATTCACTCTTTAGCATGATGTTAGTTGTAAATTTTTAATATATGTTTTTTATCCTGTGAAAGAAGTTTCTTTCTATTTCCAGTTTGCTAAAAGATTTTCTAATAAAGTGATTTTAGATTTTGTCAAATGATTTTTCCACATCAACTTATATGATCATAAGATTTTTATTTCTCAGCCTGTTGATATGATGAGTTACTTTAATTGATTTTCAAATGTTGAATCACCTTGCATGCTAGGAATAAATCCTGCTTGTTAATAGTGCACATATTTTTCTAAATTATTTGATCCAACAGGTAGTATTTAATAAAGTATTTATTAAATTAATTTATTTTTTATGGTGACACTGGTTAACTAAATCCAATAAGTTTCAGCTATACACTTTAACAGTAAGATATATAATACACACACACACACACACACACACACACACACACACACATATATGAACGCTGTGTGTTCACCTCCGATAGTTAGATTTCTTTGTGTCACCCCATATTTGACTGCCTTTACTCCATCTACCTCTCCCTGCTTCCCACCCCCTACACTCTGGTAACCACTAGTCTACAGTGAATGTCCATGAATATTTGTTTGTTTGTCCTGTTCATTTGTTGCTTTAAGGTTTATATCAAACATATAAGTGATATTATGTGATTTTCAACTTTCTCTGTCTGGCTTATTTAGCTTAGCATGATTATCTCCAGGTCCATCCATGTTGTTGCAAATGGCAATACTGCATCTCTTCTTATGGCTGAGTAATATTCCATTTAATATATGTACCACAGCTTCTTTATCCAATCATCTATCGTAGGTCACTTCAGTTGCTTCCATGTCCTTGCCACTGTGAATAATGCTGCTATGAACATTGGTGTGCAAATATTTTTTTGGATATTGGTTTTCAAGTCTTTGGGGTAAATACCCAGTAAAAGGATTGATGGATCATATGGTAGATCAATTCTTCATTTTCTGAGAAACATGCATACTGTTTTCCATAGTGGCTGTACCAATTTGCAGTCCCACCAGCAGTGTATGAGGGCTCCTTTCTCTCTGCATCCTCTCCAACATTTGTTATTACTTGTCCTGTTGATTATAGCTATTCTAACAGATGTGAGATGGTATCTCATTGTGGTTTTGATTTGCATTTCCCTAATAGCTAGCGATGTTGAGCATCTTTTCAAATATCTGTTGGCCATTTGTATATCCTCTAAGAAGTATTTGATCAGGTCCTCTGCCCACTTTTTGATTGGATCTTTTGCTTTTTGTTACTGAGTTGTATGAGTTCTTCGTATATTTTGGATATTAGACCCTTATCAGAGGCACTGCTTGCAAATGTATTTTTCCATTTGGATGGTTGTCTCTTTACCTTTTTAATGATTTCTTTTGCTGAGCAGAAGCTTTTAGTTTGATGTAGTCCCATTCATTTATTTTAGCTTTACTTCCCTTACCTTTGAGGTCAAATTCATAAAAACCTCTTTAAGTCCAAGGTCCTTGAGTTTAGTTCCTATGTTTTCTTCTACGCATTTTAATGTTTCAGGTCTTATATTCAGGTCCTTAATCCATTTCGAGTTAATTTTTGTGCATGATGATAAACAACAGTCTAGTATCATTTTTTTTTTTGCAAGAGGCCTTCCAGTTTACCCAGCATCATTTATTGAAGAGGATTTCCTTTCTCCATTGTATGTTTTTAGTGTTTTTATCAAAAATTATACACTAATATAAATATGGGCTTACTTCTGGACTCTCGATTCTGTTCCACGGGTCTGTGTGTCTGTTTTGCTGCTAATACCACGTCGTTTTGATTACTGTTGCTTTGTAGCATAATTTGAAGTCAGGCAGAGTGATGCTTCCAACCTCATTCTTTTTTCTCAGGATGGCTTTGGCACTTCGATGTCTTTTATGCTTCCATACAAATCTGATGATTTTTTTTTCTATTTCTTTAAAAAATGCTGATGGAGTATGTATGGGGATTGCATTGAATCTGTATAATGTTTTAGGTAATATGGTCATTTTAACTATGTTGATTCTTCCAATCCAAGAACACAGAATATATTTCCGTTTCTTTGTATCTTCTTTGATTTCTTGTAATAGAGTCTTGTAGTTTTCATTACATAAGTTCTTCACATGTTTTGTTAGATTTATTCCTATGTATTTTATTCTTTTTGTTGCAATTGCAAAAGGAATTATTTTTTCCACATATTTTTCTGACACTTCGTTATTAGAGTATAGGAAAGCTATGGATTTTTGAATGTTGATTTTGTATCCAGAGACTTTACTGTATTTGCTTATTGTTTCTAGTAATGTTCTTGTGGAATCTTTAGAGTTTTCAATATAGAGAATCATGTCATCTGCAAATAGTGACTGTTTGACTTCTTTTTGCCTATTTGGATGCCTTTTATATCTTTCTCTTGTCTGATTGCATTCACTACGACCTCCTATATTGAATAACAGTGGCGATAGTGGACAGCCTTGTTCCACATCTTAGAGGGAAGGTTTTTTAGTTTTTCACCGTTAAGTATAATGTTGGCTGAGGGTTTGTCATACATGGCCTTTATTATGTTAAGGTACTTTATTTCTATACCAATTTTGTTAAGTGTTTTGATCATAAATGGATGCTGTATCTTGTCGAAGGCTTTCTCTGCATCTATTGATATGATCATATGATTCTTATTTTTTAATTTGTTTATGTGCTGTATCATATTAATCGATTTGCAAATATTGAACCATCCCTGTGCCTCTGGGATGAAGCCCCCTTGATCATGGTGTATAATCTTTTTAATATGTTGTTGTATTCAGTTTGCTAGTATCTTATTTAGGATTTTTGCATCTATGTTCATAAGAGATATTGGTAAGTAGCTTTCTTTACCATATTTTGGAATCAGGGTCATATTGGCCTCATAAAATGAGTTGGAAAGTATTGTCTCCCCTTCGATTTTTTGGAAGAGTTTGAGGAGAATAGGTATTAAATCTTCTTTGAATGTTAGGTAGAATTCACTGGTGAAGCCATCTGGTCCTAGACTTTTACTTTTTGGTAGGTTTTTGATGATTGTTTCAATTTCCATACTGCTGATTGGTCAATTTAGGTTTTTCAGTTCTTCTTGATTCAGTGTAGGAAGGTTATATTTTTCTAAGTACTGGTCCATTTCTTCTAGGTAATTAAATTTGACGTTATGTCCTTTTTCATAGTATTCTTGCATGATCCTTTGTATTTCTGTGATGTTAGTCGTAATTTCCCCTCTTTCATCCCTGATTTTATTTGTGTCCTTTCTCATTTTTCTTTAGTGAGTCCTACCAGGAATTTGTCAATTTTATTAACTTCTCAAAGAAACAGCTCTTTTTTTGCATTTATTTTTCTATTTTTTTTTTCAATTTCAATGATTTCTTCTGTATTTTTGATGATTTCTTTCCATCTGCTGACTTTAGGCTTCATTTGTTCTTCCTTTTCTAGTTTTTTAAGATGAAACATTAGGTTGTTTATTTGGGCTCATTCTTGTTTTTGGAGATAGGCCTGTAATGATATGAACTTTCCTCTTATGATTGCTTTTGCTGTGTCCCAAAACTTTTGTTATGTTGTACTATCATTATCATTTGTTTCTATGTATCTCTTGATCTCTCTTTTTATTTCTCCTCTGATCCAGTCATTCTTCAGTAACATTGTTTAATCTCCATGTATTTGTGGTTCTTCCTGCTTTCTTTTTGCAGTTGATCTTTAGTTTCAAAGCATTATGATCAGAGAATATGGTTGGTGTAATTTCAACCTTCTTATTTTGTTGAGGCTATCTCTGGGTCTCAGTACATGGTCAATCTTTGAGAATGTTCCATGTGCACTAGAGAAGAATGCATAAGCAGCTGTTTTGGGATGGAAGGCTTGGTATATGCTAATTATATCCAGATGGTCTAATGCGCCATTTAAGGATATTATTTCCTTATTGTTTTTCTGTTTGGATGATCTGTCTCTCTCTGACTATGGGTTATATATGTTTCCTACTATGATAGTGTTTTGGTCTGCTTCTCTCTTTAGTTCTCTTAGTAATTGCTTTACCTATTTCAGGGCACCGTGATTGAGAGCATAGATAATAGTAAGTGTTATGTCTTCTTGGTGCATGATTCCCTTTATCGTTATGAAATGTCCCTCAGTATCTTTCTTTACCATTTTTATTTTGAAGTCTATTTTGTCCTATATTAGTACCACTACTTCCAGTTTTCTCTGAATGCCATTGCTTGAAATATTAATTTCCACCCTTTCATTTTGAGTCTATATTTGTCTTTGAAGTTGAGATGTGTCTCCTGGGGGCAGCATATGGTTGAGTTTTGCTTTTTGATCCATTTTCAAAATCTGTGCCTTTTTGTTGGTGAGTTCAGTGCGATTACATTTAGGGTGATTATTGAAATATGAGGTCTTCATATAGCTATTTTACCTTTTTCCATTGCTTCCTTGTCCTTGTGTTTCTTTTTCCTTTATTTTGGTTAGCTTTTGTGGTTTTTGCCTCTGGTTCTTCTAGTTTTATGTTATATACTTCAGTTCTGAATCTTGGCATATAGTTACCATTACAAATACGTAAAGGATAGTTATATATATATATATACAGTCATCCATTTTTTTTCTGTGCGTGCCTATCTCCATTCCTTTTTGCGAATTTAGATCTTCGAATCCTCCCCTTTTCAATGACTGTTGTCTCAGTTTGTTAGTATGTATGCTAAATGTTCATTACTATCTTGCTATAGCAAATCTTTTTCTTGTTTAATTTATAATGCCCTGTACTTAATAAGAGTTGCACTCCTCTGCTGCTATTTGCTATGTATGCTGAACATTCATTATTATCTTGTTATAACAATTCACTTCTTATTATTTAAGCTTATAATGCCCTGCTATTAATAAGGGTTGCACTCCTCTGCTTCTATTTGCCTGATAGTCACTTTACTCCTACACATGTATTTTTGTTGTTGTTATTTTATTTTAGGTGAGCTGACCCTTTTCAGTATTTCCCATAGCGCATGCCTTGTAGTGGAGAATTCCCTCAATTTTTGTATGTCTGGAAAGGTCTTTATTTTTCCTTCATATAAAAAGAAGAGCGTTGCTTGATATATTATTCTTGGTTGGTAGTCCTTTTCATTTAATTGTTTGAGTATTTGATTCCACTCCTTTCTGGTTTGTAGGGCTTGTGCTGAGAAGTCCGATGATAATCTAATGGGTTTTCCTTTATAGGTTATTGCATTTTTTCCCATGGCTGCCCTGAGATTTCTGTCTTTGTCATTGATTTTTGATGATTTTAATACAATGTGTCTTGGAGAAGGCCTTTTTGGTTTGAGATAATTGGGTGTTCTGTTGACTTCTCGAATTCCAAGCTCCAGCTTATTCCTTAGATTCAGGAAATTCTCATCAACTATTTGTCTGAAAATTCTTTCTAGTCACTGCTCCTTTTCCTCCGAGTCAAGAATGATCATTATTCTCATGTTTTGTCTCCTGATGGTATCAGCTAGTTCTTGAATTTCTCTTTCATTATTTTTAATTCTTCAGTTTCTCTCTTCATCCTTTTGATTTATTTCTAGATTTCTGTCTTTTATATCACTCATCCTTTTCTCCATTTGGTTGACTCTATTTCCCAATCTTGCTATTTCATTTTTCAATTCTTGCAGTGTTTTTTTTGTTGTTGTTGTCATTGTTTGTTTGTTTGTTTGTTTGTTTTAATCTCCAGAAGTTCTATTCTGTTCTTTTAGAGAGTTTCAATCTCCTTGGTAAAGAACTCATTCTGCTCATCTAGTTGTTTTTTTAATTCTTGAAATTGTTGGTATGACTCATTTCAGATCTCATTGAGTTTTTTCAGAAGTACCATTCTGAATTCTCTGTCATTTAAGTTGCATAATTCTATGTCTGTAAGCTTACTTTTTGGAGATTTTTCTCTTTCTTTCTGAGATGCCTTGTCACCTTGGTTGTTCATGGTGTTTAATGGACTATTTCTCCTCCTGGCCATTAATGGAAGTGTATTCTGCTTCTTTTATTTTCCAGAAAATAGATTTATTACATAAAGGTCTCTCTTTAGCCTGTAGCATACAAGGCAGTTTTGTTTTTCTGTTTTTGTTTTTGTTTTTTGTTTTTTGTTTTTCTTTTTTGGTTTCCAGTAGTTGTCTCTAAGCCTCTTGGATTTCTGCTTTATATAAAGCCTTAATTATGACTTTTTTTTTCTTGTAGATGTTTAAACATGCTTGCTACCCTCAATCTCAGTTCCTGCAGTGTTAGCGACAATTTTGGTAGCATTTGCTCAGATTTCCCTGGGGCTCCACATTGTTTGGAGCATATGAGGGAGGGGCCCTCTTAGTTGGAGTTTGAGGGCTGCGGCTCAGCCTTGGTTTTACAACTGTGGCCATTAAAAATCAACTGTTGTTTCTCTGCTATCCCCTCTTGTCTGCTTTATGCCATGATGACTGGACCCTGCTGACAGTCCATGGAGCTCACAACTCTCCTAGGCAGGGCTGTTTAAGGAACGTGTCACATCTTCTCTCCTCCCCCTCCTCTTACAGATAGCTCCAGCTGTGGCTGCGAAAGTCAGCTTCTTTGTTTTTCCCAGTCCACCGCCTGACACCTGGGGTTCTGACCTGTGGTAGCTCACGTTCGCAGACCCCATGCTCAGACATTCTGGTGTGTAGTTTAGGTGTTTTGTTGTTGTTGTTGTTGTTGAGTTTTAGATGTTCGGCTTATTGTTTTTGCAAGGGAAGTGATCTGGGGAAGTCTCTCACTCTGCCATATTTCTCTAAACTCCTAAAATATTGTTGAGTTAAGCGCCGTGCACAATTATTTGCTGTAACTACTCATCTAAGCCATTCATGGGTTTCTGACTCTCTGAAACTATTTGTTGTTCTAACCTGCTAAGTTTTGAACAAAATTTTACACAGAAATAGACAAGTAATACAGAGTTTAGTTACCTGGAAATGAGATGCTTCTGTAACTGAAAATCTAAAATATGGGAGTATCTCTGGAACTGAGACATAAGAGAATGCTTTAAAGATGATTAGTGAAAGGCTGACTGCTGCTAGAAGTTTAGACTTTGAAGAGGGTGCTAATGAAAACAAAACAAAACAAAACAAACAAACAAACAAACAAACAAAAGACTCTTATTGAAAACTGGAGAAAGGGGAATTTTTGTCATGCAGTGGCAGAAAGTTGAGCAACACCAGAAAATGTATCTATGAATGGGGTAATTTAGGTAAGATTTCCAATCAGAATGTTGAAGATGTTGGCTAGTTTTTTTTTGCTACTTATAAAGTCATGTAAGAGAAAATATATAAGCTATAGAAAGAACAAAAAGAAGTCAGTGGTTTGCTGGCTTTGAAGATTTGCAGGCTTCCCAGATGGCAAATTATGCTAAAGTTAAGACGTCTTCCAAGCAAAGATCACATCCAAGATACTCTCAGGAAATCACAATCTAAAATGAGGCCAAGGATATGACCATACAATTCTTTATTAAAACTTCAGAAAGACTAATGGTCTCATAATACTATTCAGTCATACAAAAGGCCCTGTAAGTAATTAATGGTGTGACCCACTCACAGATCTTCTCAATCAATCAAAAAATCTTCTAAGAAGTTTAAAGATATTGCCTTCCAGCAGAAGCCTAAAGGGTTTATTTCAAACAGATTTTGGGTGCGGCTTTTGTCTAATGGAATGGACCCAAATAAGATTCACAAAATTTAAGAGTTACATCAGGTGAACGTGACCTGAGAAGGATAGAGACAATACAAAAAAATAGGCTGTTTGTCTCCGCAAGTTTTACTAGCAGGAAGTCAGCTGAGAAAACTACTCAGCTGCAAATATATGCTATTTTTCATGGAAAAGAATGAAGGACTCAAGTTGGAATCAAGACCCAAAGAATAGAACAAGGAGCCATGGAGAATTATACCTTGGTTGGAATAGCACTGAGTCCTAAGCAATTAGCTTCCAACATTTCCCTGGCTGGATTCCAGAACCACTGCATGATCTGTGGTTCCTATGTGCCTCCTCTGTGCAGATGGGGGTTACCCAACTTCTGTCCCTGTTGAATGTTAGAGAGAGAACTTCACAGGTTTAGAGAAACTATGTTTGAGGAGCCTCATCTGCACCTGAGCCTGACTTAAAGGACAAGATGGTGAATTTCAGATGAGATGAGATCAGTCTTACGGGGTTCTTGGAAGACGGTGAGTTGTTTTGTGTGACTGATGGATGTGAATTATTGGAGGCCAGAGGTCAGGCTGTGGTATCCAGCCCTCAAGATGTCCCCCAAACCTATGCTTCTTAGGATTTACATTCTTGAGTAGTTTCCTACAACATTGACCCAGGGTTGAGATTGCAGAAGTGATGGCATGTCACTTCTGAGATTAGGTTATAAGAGACACTATGACTCCCATTTTGGTAGGTTCTCCTCCCTCCTCCACCAGATCATTTTCTCTGGGGGAAGCCAGCTGTTATGTCGTGAGCTGTCCCATGGAGAGAGCCCATACGGTGAGTAACTGAGGCATTCTGCTAACAGTCATGTGAGAGCACTTAGAAGCAGATTCTCCAGTCCTGGCCAAGCCTCAGATGACTGCAGCCCTGAATGACACTTGATTTCAGCTTTAGGAGAAGAAATTCTGAGCTAGAATCAACCAGTTATGATACTGCTGGATTCCTGACCTATCAGACTTTGAGATCATAAATGTTTAAGTCACCATGTTATAGGATAATTTGTTATACATCCATAGATACGTTATACACAGGGTAACTTTGTGCTGCCCTAAACCTGACTGTAGAAGTTGTAATAAGGGCCTCGATCTATATTCTATGGCACTAAAGAAGTCCAGCTGTGGAGAAGATTGTTACCTGAGGAAGTGATGACTCTCTCAGTTCCACACTGTGATCACTGTATCTTGACACTACCATCAAGGGAAGACCACTAGGGAAGGCCTTCTCCAGGGAGCAATGATTAAGAGCCAAGTACTGAGTCAGGTTGATGGGAGCTGCAGATGCTGAGAACATCTGCTTAGAAGGAGGAGTGCTGTGAGCACCTGGAGATGAGAGTGGCCCTGGGAGAAGCTAGTGGAGTGTTTGGAGGGCCAACCTTTCTGTTTTCCATGAGTCACAGACTTCATTGGTTTACCATTGTATTTTCAATGGCTGGCAAGTAAATAGATTGCTTTCAGGTTTTCAGATTTGTCCTCTTACAGGATTTACTTTTGATATCTATGGGATGGTAAAGATGTATCCCAATTTTCAGTTTTAGCTTTCTTTTTTGGTTATAATTTTAAACTTACAGAAAAGTTGCAAGAGTAGTACAAGGAAGTCTCACGTATTTTTATCCAGATCCACCTATTATTTATAATTTGTTTTCTGTCAATCTATCTATCTATCTATCTATCTATCTATCTATCTATCTATCTATCTAACTACCTGTCATCTATCTATCCATTCTAGATAAATTTGGGACATTGTGCTCTTTCATCTTTAAATAATTCAGTGTGCATTTCCTAAGAAAGATATTCTATTATATAACCACAGCACAATTAGCAAAATCAAGTAACTTAATGTTGATATACCATTCAAATCCACAGTCTATATTCAAATTTTATCAATTGTTCCCAAAGTTTTCTTTATAATCCCTTTTTACATTCCACTTAATTAATGTATCCTGTTAGTCTCTCTTAGACTGAATCAGTTTCACGGTTTTTCTTTCGGGTTCTTGACCTCAATATTTGTTAAAAGTAAAGGAAATTATTTTGTAGAATATCTCTGACATGGTTTTTATTTTTTGGCCTTTTGATTAGATTCAAATTATGCATTTTTGGAAGAATGCCACAGAATTCATGTTGTGTCCTCAGTGCAATTCATCAGGAGATGCGTGATAATGGTTTGTTTTCACATCGATGATGCTAAACCTTGACCACTAGGTTAAGATGGTGACTGCTGTGTTTCTCCAATGAAATGTTACTATTTCATCATTATAATTAGTAAATAATTAACAAGGAGATATTTTTACACTATGCAAATAGCTCCTAATCAGCTTTAACTTGATAAATTTTAGTATCCATTAATGCTATTCTACTTTCATCATTATTTCTACATTTATTTTACAAATTCTTATAAGACAAAGTTCTTGTTATCATTTATTTGTTTCTTACTTATTTTTAACAGTGTATACTTATGGAGATGCTTATTTTATTCAATGTGTTATAATACCTGACTATTGTAATTCATGTTGATACTTACATTGTGCAGATTTGCTCGTTGAGAATCTCTTCAAGTTGGCTCCTGTATTCTTTGACATATCCTCATGATTTTTTGAGGACTCTTTTACTTTATGGTACAACAAGATGTTCTGGTTCCAATTTATTTTTGCTTGGAAGCAAAACAATAATTTCTTACCAGGCTCTTAGTGGGATTGGTAGCCTCTAAAGAACTGTATATACACCTTGATTATAGTCTCAAGCTCTTGGATTCTTGGTACAGTTAAAACAACAATACATAAATCCTCAGCACTAAAACCTTTATAAGAAATAAAAGCTTTGAGGAATGAAAATCTTTACTTCTGATGATCAGCTAGTCAAGAGATAGCATTAGAGGGAGACATTGCTTGAGACATAAACACATTTGCATCCAATTATCTGTAAACAGTTGCATGAGTTTCTTTTTTAAAATCCCAAGGTCTCTCCTTCAAATATATACATATGTATATGTGTGTATATATTATCAGGAATAGAGGCTGACAAGTCTCTAGATCTGCAGTCAGCAAGGTACAGACTAGAGGCCCAGAGAGCTGATGGTACAACTTCCAGTCCAAAAGTTGATGGATTCAAGGTCCAAGAAAAGCCAATGTTTCAGTTTGAGTCTTGAAGCAGTCAAAGACCTATACCTCAGAAGGAGTTCCCTGTTACTCATGAGAGAGTCAGTTTTTTATTCTGTTAGGCCTTCAGCTGATTGAGCGAGGCCCAATCACACTGGGGAAGGCAACCTGCTTTACTCAGTCTAACAATTTAAATGTTATTCTCATTCAGAAACAGTCTCACGGACACACCCAGAATAATGTTTGATCAAATATCTGGGCATCTTGTGGGCCAGTCAAGTCGATACATAAAATTAACCTCACATTATTTACTCTCTCCTGGTGCAAAGTGGGTGGTCCATGGAGCTTTCTGGCACATCTGCTCCACTGTTGTGAGAATGAGGCTGCAGTGGTCACAATCCTGCAAGGTAATAAGGGATTGGCTGGAAAGATATGCTTTCCCCTTGCCTTCCTTCTCTTCTCTATCTTTCTTTCTTTACTTCTCCATTTCTGCCCACCTTCCTTTTAAAAAGAGTTTATTCATGTATTTGCTTTTAGCATACTACTTGAAGAAAATTAAAGCAATCATTACAGACCAATATACTCTCAAGTAGAGTCTGCCTTGTTCATTCCTAACATCTTAGAAAATAACAAGCGTGAGCAGGAGATGATAGAAAGTAGCTTTTTGCATAAACAATGATTTTTTTTCAAAAGTATGTGGAACAATTCTAGCTAAAAAAAAAATTATAGTTGATAAAGTCTGCCTTAGACATAGTTTGCCTCTCCTGCTTAGACTGTAGTATGTCCACTTTATGTCATGACTCCCTATGTTTTAGGATCCAATCTTTATTCCTTTATCAATAGGTACTCCTAGGAAATACAAGTTTGGTAAAAATGATGTCTTTCTCAGAGATATTCACATCTTCTAATTTATAGATGATTATGAGGAATTTCAAACAATTGGAGTTGGTAAAGGAAGATTTTTTTTTTCCTCCACAATGAGGAGGGTAATATGTTGACTATCTATAGTCATTAAATAAGTCTATAAAGTATGTGTAAAACTTTCTCTGGGATTAAATGAATTAATGAGGTAGAATATGAAGGTGGAATAGAAACAGTCCAACCTTGAGTTTGCTTTTTAGTATACCAGAAAAGATAGAAAGGGTTCATTTAAGTCATTTACAAATAATGCATATTCTATTGTTTTCAGGTGATTTTATATGCTCTTTTTTTTATCATGAAAAATGCCATGCATGAAATGAGTGACTCAAAATAAATCAGGCAAAATAGATGATGAAGATAATTCATATGAATTTTTTTAAAAAAATCCCAAATGTGGCTATATTATAAAGACTACTCACCACCTTTGATCCTAGAGTGAAGCAGTGACAATCTATCTTGTTTTATACAAGAAGGTGTACTTAAGGTAGGTGAAGATGACCCCATCAGAGAGAGAAAACAAACTTTGTCTAATTTCATGTAGGAAGAAGAATTGGAATTGAAAACAGTTTGATCTAATGGATTCTGGAAGACCAAGGTTTGGCTTTGCCTCAGAATCTTGCTTTTGCTTCTTCAGAATCCTGAGATGGAGAAGAAAGAAAAGACACATCCCCTGAGTACTCAATAGACTGTCTTAGGCCACAGGGCTTGTCCCTTTAATGAAAGGTTTCTCAAAGTAGGTTATGGAAAAACTTGCTTTAAGTTTCCACTCTAAAGAATGCTCTGTCTCTAACTTGCTGAGGGGAGCACTGTATACTCCCTTCCTGTCCCCCATTTCCACTGTGTGCATGTTAGCATTTTCAAGGTCTTGGAAGTCCTGCAGCAGGACCCCTGGCTCATTTTGCTTCACTCTATACCCTCCAAACTGCAGCAGGACCCCTGGCTCATTTTGTTTCACTCAATATCCTCTATATCAGGTAGCATCTATCAGGTAACCATGGCCCTAAGGGTCAGGAAATGCTGTCCAATTTCACTGAGCTCCGGGGAAGGCTGTAAGTAGTCAGAGCCCCACACCTGCTCAGAGACTTTCCCAACTACATGCAAAAGTTGTCATGCCTTTGAAGGTGCAGTGGAGTCCAGAGAGCAAAGTGGAGTGATTAAGAGCATGGGCTCTGCAGCCAGGTTGCCAGCTCTGCCATGTACCTGCTGTTGGAAAAGTTACTTACCCTCTTTGTGCCCCAGTTTCCTCATCTTTAGAAGGAGTGTGATAATAATACAGGTGAGCACCTCAAAGTGGTAACTGTTATTTTTAGAGAATCGGATTCTTTCATCAGCTTTGGCTAGAGTTAAGCCTTAGACATTCCTTACAGCAGGATTTGTGGGTCCATGAAAGAATTCAGCTATAGCTTATTCTTCCTTTTTTTTTTTTTAAATACAAGTTCTCTTTTATCCACAAAGACAGTCATATGAAAAACTGCAGCAGGACCCCTGGCTCATTTTGCTTCACTCTATACCCTCCAAACTGCAGCAGGACCCCTGGCTCATTTTGCTTCACTCTATACCCTCCAAACTGCAGCAGGACCCCTGGCTCATTTTGCTTCACTCTATACCCTCCAAACTGCAGCAGGACCCCTGGCTCATTTTGCTTCACTCTATACCCTCCAAACTGCAGCAGGACCCCTGGCTCATTTTGCTTCACTCTATACCCTCCAAACTGCAGCAGGACCCCTGGCTCATTTTGCTTCACTCTATACCCTCCAAACTGCAGCAGGACCCCTGGCTCATTTTGCTTCACTCTATACCCTCCAAACTGCAGCAGGACCCCTGGCTCATTTTGCTTCACTCTATACCCTCCAAACTGCAGCAGGACCCCTGGCTCATTTTGTTTCACTCAATATCCTCTATATCAGGTAGCATCTATCAGGTAACCATGGCCCTAAGGGTCAGGAAATGCTGTCCAATTTCACTGAGCTCCGGGGAAGGCTGTAAGTAGTCAGAGCCCCACACCTGCTCAGAGACTTTCCCAACTACATGCAAAAGTTGTCATGCCTTTGAAGGTGCAGTGGAGTCCAGAGAGCAAAGTGGAGTGATTAAGAGCATGGGCTCTGCAGCCAGGTTGCCAGCTCTGCCATGTACCTGCTGTTGGAAAAGTTACTTACCCTCTTTGTGCCCCAGTTTCCTCATCTTTAGAAGGAGTGTGATAATAATACAGGTGAGCACCTCAAAGTGGTAACTGTTATTTTTAGAGAATCGGATTCTTTCATCAGCTTTGGCTAGAGTTAAGCCTTAGACATTCCTTACAGCAGGATTTGTGGGTCCATGAAAGAATTCAGCTATAGCTTATTCTTCCTTTTTTTTTTTTTTAAATACAAGTTCTCTTTAATCCACAAAGACAGTCATATGAAAAATGTGAGCAGGAAGATTCTTATTGAAGTACCATTGCTGAGATAGGAAAGACTGTGAGAGGAAGAGCTTTCTGGAGCACGTCTGGGACCTGTTTTTGGATACGGTAAGTATGAGCTATCTATTAAATATAAAAATGGAGACAATGAATAGGCACTTGGGAAATATGAGCCTGGGATAAAATCGAGGTAAGAATGAACATTATAAGTTTAGAGTCATCAATGAATAAATGGTATTTAAAGCCAAGAACCTGGAATAGATTCTCATGGTCAGCAAGTTGATGTAGAAGAGAAAGACCAAGGGATGAGCCTCTAGAAACTTCAAAATGTAGTCTAAGCTAAATTGCAGATTGTGATATTAAATCGTTGGCAATGCGGGAGAAAGTGAATTAGAAAATAGTTGAGGTTTACCTTGAAGCTTGGGTTTCCAGGAACTTAAAAGTTATTGAGAAATGCAATGATTCATGTCAAGGATTCTGAAAAGCACTTTATTGACAGATGAGTAATAGTGTTTCCTTTATGTCCAGAAGCATGGAGGGTCTATGAATCTTCCACTCTAGAGTCACTGATGATTGTTGTAGTGAAATGCTGACCTCTCAGCTCAGGTTCTCCTACAGCAGTTCTGGAGATCTAACTGCCAGTCCATGTGCAGATCCACTGCTGTTGCAAGAGATATTTGTTGAGAAGAGCCGCAGTGAGAGGGTTGATCTGCTCTCTGGGTTGAGTTGAAAGCTGTGTATTATGTGGGAAATCAAACTTTCTTTCATATATTGTGAAATTTTTCTCTATATTGAGGAAAATTGATAGATATATTTTAAATAGAAAGAACACTTTTGCTGAAATAAAATATAATAAATAATTGCTATTATTTAAAGCATGCATCTTCTCAAACTGTATTAGCCACAGCAGCAGTTCTTTGCTTTCTTTTCCAGTTCAGGAAAGATCACAGCTTTGAGTCCTGTAATTCCCTGGCTTGGAGGATAAAATGGTCCGGACTCTATCTTTCAGGGGAACTATTGCCTGAGGACTTCTTCACCATCCCTCATTTCATGGCCTCTGCTTGAGTGACCAACTGCCACTGCTTTGTGCCTGGGGAGAAATGTCTTAAACTTGAATCCTGGAATTGTTACCTATAAATGGGTATGTTTTTAATTCCACAAGTCAGATAGCTCATCCACCCACTCACCCACCACACACCTACCATCCACTCATCCATCTGTCAATCCATCTATTTATCTATCCTTTCTTTCTTCCATTCATTTACTCACCTACCTTTCCACCCATCCATGCATCCACCCATCCATGAATCCACCCATTCACGTATCCATCTGTGCATCAGCATTAGTTGTTCATCTACTGCATGCCATGAGTTCTACTGGGGATGGCCCTGTGGGGAGGTGGATAAGTAGAGGCACAGCTACAACTTAGTACTAAAAGTAAATATATAAGTGGAGAGGAAAGAGAAAGCTTTTCAAGGGAGGAAACATAAGCCTAGCTCAGTTGTTCTAACAACAGGTAATTTGCCCCCCACTCCCTGCAGATGCCATTTGGCAATATCTGGAGATATTTTGGTTGTCATGACTAAAGGAATGTGATTGACAGCTAGTGGGTCAAGGCCACATCCTACAATGCACATAACAGCCTCATGACAAAGAATTATTCAGACCTCAGATCTGGTGCAGAATCTGTTGAGTGATCATGGCTCCTCAGAGACACACTAAGGGAGATAGAAAATGGGGCAGGTGGTGCCAAGACCAACCCTGACTACCAGCTGGCTGGGGTTGTGCCCCACTAAGCTGTTGACCATCCTTGAGGTTGCCACATCTCTCACAATAAGGAACCATAGGAGGAGCAGGAAAAGAATGGCATAGATGATAGAGGCTCTGTTCATCCCTCTTGAGACCAAATCAAAGTTGTGACAGAAACAAGGAGCAAACAGCAAGGAAAGTTGCCTGGGATCTAGAGGAACAGAAGCACCACAACTAGGGAGTGAAATAATTAATCAACTTTCAATGGTAAGGAAGGAGGGGGCGAAGACCCAAGGCTGCCCAGTCTTGATGGTTGATGGGACAGAGGCTACAGCATTGGCAGCCGACAGTTGCAGACACCTCTTAAAGGGGTTGTGTCTGCAAGCAGACTTTCACAGTGATAGACCTGCTTGCACTGAGCACCAGCACCAGCTTGTCTGTTCCAGGGGCACCAGGGACTTATAGGGGGACACTGAGTTGTCAGAGTGAGGGCCAAGGCAAGGCTCACTTGGTACAAAAGTGCAACTGGTATCCATTGTTCCTCTGTTGAGCTCTCCCCACTCCCAGTGTGCAGACTCAGTGCCGCCATAGCTGAGACATCATTAAACTGGATAACAGTAGTCACTCTGCCCAGAGATTCCCTGAAACTCCACCTCCACACCTCATGGCCCCACCCAAACCACATCCAGGTGTGTCTTCGACCAGTCAGGTGCTCCTTGCTGAGCAGCACCAAGACTCACACTGGTGGCAGCTGGCCTCGGTTTCTGGCATGGCCTCAAGAAGCAACTTAAGCACAGCATCTGTGGATAGCTTGCTGAATCTTAACAGGTGGCCCCGGAGAGACATAGGCTGGGGCTAGACTTGGTCTGCAGCTGAACTCCTCTCAGGACTGTATCACCTGACACCTATCACACAAAGCCACACTAAGAAGACCAGGAGACTTAGGAGCTTCGCTTAGCACATAGAAACAGGCACAGAAAGGCAGGCAAAATGGGAAGACAAAGAAGTAGAAACCAAATGAGAGAACAGAACAGAGATCCAGGAATAATGGAGTCCAACAATCTAACAGATGCAGGGTTCAAAACACTGGTTAAAAAGATGCTCAATGAAATTAGGGGAAGTGTAGATGAATTCAGTGAAAACTTTAACAAAGAGATAAAAAAGATAAAAATGGAAATGGAAATTATAAAAGGGAACCAGTCAGAAATGAAGAACACATTATTTGAGATGAAAAGTATATTAAATGAAATAAACAGAGTGAATAAAAATAGATAAAACTATCGGTATAGAGGATGAGGAGGCCAAGGGCATTCAATCAGAGTGGCAAGAAAAAGGAAGCCAAGACTATAATAATAATTTAAGTAGCCTATGAGACACTATTAAATGTAAAAATATACATGTCATAGGGGTATCAGAAGAAAAACAAGATGTTGAAGAGCTATTTGAAGAAGTAATGATGGAAAACTTCCCTAACCTGGTGAAAGAAATAGACATACAACCCAGAAAGCTCAGAAGGTCCCAAGAAAGAGGAACCCAAAGAAGCCCACTCCAAGACACATCATAATTAAAATGCCAAAGATTAAATACAAAGAGAGAATATTAAAAGCAGCAAGATAAAAGCAGTTAGTTACCAACAAGGGAGCACCTATAAGAATGGCATCTGATTTCTCAAAAGAAACCATGCAGGGCAGAAAGGCTTGGAAGAAAATATTCGACATGATGAAAACCCAAGATCTACAACCAAGAATACTTTATCCAGCAAAGCTATCATTTAGAGTCGAAGGACAGATAAAAAGCTTCCCAGACAAAAATAAACGAAGGGAATTTATCAACACCAAGCCAATATTACAGAAAATGTAATATTTTCTTTAAGAAAAAAAAAACCATATATCAAATATAGGAATAAATAATGGTAATAAGTACCTCAAATGGAAAAGAATTAAGTGCTCCAATCAAAAGATAGAGTGGCTAAATGGATATAGAAACAAGACTCCTATATATGATGCCTACATGAGACTCACTTCAGATTAAAAGACACAACAGACTAAAAGGAAGGGGATGGAAAAAGATATTGCATTGATGGACTAGAGGCTATTGCATTGAATGAAATGAGTCAGATAGAGAAAGAAAAATATCACATGATTTATCTACATGTGCACTCTAAGAAACAAAATCAACAACAACAACAATGGAAATAAACTCATAGATACAAAGAATATTTTGAGGGCTACTAGGCAGGAGGGGGATTGGGGAGACGGTAAAAAAAGGCAAAAGGATTAAAAGGTACAAATGGATAGTTGCAGGAGAGACATGGAGATGGAGTATAGCATTGTAATGGTTAATAATGTTGTAATAAATATGTAAGGCGGAAGGGGGTGCTAGACTTAGTGGGGTGATCGCTTTTGAGTTATGTGGATCTCTGATCACTATGTTATACAACTGAGACTGGTATATTATTGTATGCCAACTATAATTTTAAAAAAATCATTGAATTGTACAATGTAAATACAAGCAACTAATTGTTTATTATATTTCAATAAAAACAGAAAAAAAGAACCTTAGAACCATTTGTCTGAAAAAAAAAATAGTGCCGAGGTTGAGAACCCTGCCCTGGAGTGACAGATGAACAGTGAGTTAGGTGGTGAAGGTATAGAGAGGGTGTGAGGGAACACTGAGTGTGCAGAATGCTGTGTCCCATACAGTAGTAGGAGCCCTAAGATCTAGGAGTAGAGAAATGGGACCCTCTGACTGTCAATATTCTTAACTTGTCTTGAAGGCAATTGAGAGATGTGAATGATTCTAAGAAAGGGAGAGATGTGATCAGATTCACATTTCCAAAATATAATCTGCTCTGGCAGCAATGTGAAAGATGGTTTAAGGCAGAGGATTGGAGGGGCCAGTGCTGGGATATAAAAGGAGACAATGGGCACAGAGGATTTTCCCCCATTGCGGCCCATATAACCCTCAAAGACAAGGAACACTAATACATATATTTAATCCAATTTTTGAATATTTGGCATAATGCACATTCCTCTTTTAGACACATTAGTAATTCTTTTATGATAATATATTTTTCAAAAAACAGACCAGATAAAATAACGAGGACCTTAGTTGCCTTTCGGACTATGAGAGGTGTCTGGTGGTGACTTCATATTGAGGACAAACACTTCCTGACATCAGAAGCATTTCTTGAGTCCTGTTATAACCAGATATCAAATTCATAGTGGTGCCCCAGAAAAGGAGAGCAGCTGGAAACTCACTCTAATAATTCTCCTGGAAAACAAATCTGAGCTAGTCCTATTTTCTGTTCTCATATATATATTTATATTGTGTGCTCGCATCCCATAGTTAGATTTCTTTCTGTCACCATGCATTAGACTCTTTTTACACCATCTAGATCCCTTCTACCTCCTCCTCCCTACCCTCTGGTAACCACTGGTCTATATAGTCCATGTCCGTAAGTATCTGTTTATATGTTCTGTTCATTTGTTGCTTTAGGTTTATATCTCACGTATAAGTGATATCATGTGATTTTCAACTTTTTCAGTCTGGCTTATTTCGCTTAGTATGATTATCTCCAGGTCTATTCAAGTTGTCGCAAATGACAGACAGTATTTTATCTCTTCTTATGGCTGAGTAACATTCCATTGTATATATGTACCACAGCTTCTTTAGCCAATCATCTATCGTAGGACACTTTGGTTGTTTCCATGACCTGGCCACCATGAATAATGCTGCTTTGAACATCAATGTGTAAATATGTTTTCGGATATGAGTTTTCAAGTCTTTGGGGTAAATACTCAATAGAGGGATTGCTGGATCATATGGTAGATTAATACTAAATTTTTCAGGAAATCTTCATACTGCTTCAACAGTGGCTGTACCAATTTGCAGTCCCACTAGCAGTTTATGAAGGTTCTTTTTTTTCTGCATACTCTCCAACACTTGCTATTACTTGTCCTGTTGATTATAGCTATTCTAGCAGGTGTGAGATGGTATCTCATTGTGTTTTTGAATTGCATTTCCCTAATAGCTAGTAATGTTGAACATCTCTTCAAATGTTTGTTGGCCATTTGTAAGACCTCTAGGGAGAACTGTCTGTTCAGGTCCTCTGCTCATTTTTTTGATTGGATCATTTGTGTTTTTGTTGCTGTTGTTGTTATTGAGTTGTATGAGTTCTTTGTATATTTTGGATATTAGATCCTTATCAGAGGCATTGCTTGCAAATGTATTTTTCCATGTGGATGGTTGTCTCTTTACCTTGTAGACAATTTCGTTTGCTGAGCAGAAGCTTTTTAGTTTGATGTAGTTCCATTCATTTATTTTTGCTTTTACTTCCCATGAATTTGAGGTCAAATTCATAAAATCCCCTTTAAGTCCAAGGTCCTTGAGTTTCGTTCCTATATTTTCTTCTATGTATTTTATTGTTTCAGGTCTTATATTTAGGTCCTTAATCCATTTTAAGTTAAATTTTGTGTGTGGTGATAGACAGTCTAATTTCATTCTTCTGCAGGCTTTCCAGTTTTCTCAGCACCTTTTATTGAAGAGGCTTTCTTGTTCCCACTGTATGTTTTAGCTTTTTAGTCAAAAATCATTTGCCCATATAAATATGGGTTTAGTCTGGACTCTCGATTCAGTTCCATTGGTCCTTGTGTCTGTTTTGCTGCCAATATCATGCTGTTTTGATTACCGTCACTTTGTAGTATAATTTGAAGTTGGGCAGAGTGATGCCTCCAGCCTTGTTCTTTTTTCTCAGGATGGCTTTGGCAATTCAGGGTTTTTTATGCTTCCATACAAATCTGATTATTTTTTGTTCTATTTCTTTAAAAACTGCCAATGAGATTTTGATGGAGATTTCATTAAATCTGTATAATGCTTTAGGTAATATAGTCATTTTAGCTGTTGATTCTTCCAATCCAAGCAAATGAAATATCTTTTCATTTCTTTGTATCTTCTTTGATTTCTTTTAATAGGATCTTGTAGTTTTCATTATGTAGGTCCTTCATATGTTTTGTTAAATATTCCTAGTATTTTATTCTTTTTGTTGCAATTGCAAAAGGGATTATTTTTTCCGCATATTTTTCTGACACTTCGTTATTAGAGTATAGGAAAGCTATGGATTTTTGAATGTTGATTTTGTATTCAGAGACTTCACTGTATTTGCTTATTGTTTCTAGTAGTGTTCTTGTGGAATCTTTAGGGTTTTCTATATAGAGAATCATGTCATCTGCAAATA
>NW_006442489.1:1571824-1575144 GCF_000325575.1 Pteropus alecto | reverse complement strand
TGGTTCTTCCTGCTTTCTTTTTGCAGTTGATCTTTAGTTTCAAAGCATTATGATCAGAGAATATGGCTGGTGTAATTTCAACCCTCTTATTATTGTTGAGGCTATCTTTGTGTCCCAGTATGTGGTTGATTCTTGAGAATGTTCCATGTGCACTAGAGAAGAACTTATAAGCAGCTATTTTGGGATGGAAGGCTCTGCAAATGTCAATTATGTCCAGTTGGTCTAATGTGTCATTTAAGGATGTTATTTCATTATTGATTTTCTGTTTGGATGATCTGTCCATATCTGACAGTGGGGTAGTTAGGTCCCCTATTATGATAGTGTTTTGGTTTGTTTCTCCCTTTAGTTCTGTTAGTAATTGGTTTACATATTCCGGGGCTCCCTGATTGGGAGCATAGATATTAATAAGTGTTATGTCTTCTTGGTTCATGATTCCCTTTATCATTATAAAGCGTCCCTCAGTATCTTTCTTTACCTTTTTTTTTAATTTGATGTCTATTTTGTCTGATATTAGTACCGTTATTCCTGCTTTTCTCTGAATGCCATTTGCTTGAAATATCATTTTCCACCCTTTCACTTTGAGTCTGTATTTGTCTTTGGAGCTGAGATATGTCTCCTGGAGGCAGCATAAGGTTGGGTTTTGTTTTTTGATCCATTCTGCAACTCTGTGCCTTTTTCTTGGTGAGTTTCATCCATTTACATGTGGGGTCATTATTGAAATATGAAGTCTTCTTATAGCCATTTTATCTTTCACTTTCTGGTAGCTCAGTGTTTCCATAACTTCCTTGTCATTCTGTTTCTGTTTTCTTTATTTTGGTTGGTTTTTGCAGTTTTGCCTCTTGTTCTTCTTGTTTTATGTTGTATACTTTAGTTCTGAATCTTTGATGTGTGGTTACCATTATGAATATGAAAGAGATAGTTATGTGTGTGTATATATATGTACAGTCATCCATTTTCTTCTGTGTGTGCCTTATCTCAATTCTCCTTTGCAAATTTGCATCATTGAATCTTCTTTTCAGTCATTGTTATCTCAATTTGTCCCTATGTATGCTGAATGTTAATTACTATCTTGCTATAGAAATTCTTTTATTATTTAAGCTTATAATGCCCTGGTTTTAGTAATGGTTGCACTGTTTTGTTTCTATCTGCGGGCTAGTTGCTTTAATCTTAATTATGTATTTTTTTTTTTTTACTTTTGTTTTAGGTGAGCTGACCCATTTCAGTATTTCTTGTAGTGCAGGCCTCAAAGTGGAGAATTCCCTCAATTTTTGTATGTCTGGAAATGTCTTTATTTCTTCTTCATATCCAAAGAAGAGCTTAGCTGGATATATTATTCTATGTTGGTAGTTTCTTTCACTTGATAGTTTAAATATTTGATTCCATTCCTTTCTGGCTTGTAAGATTTGCACTGAGAAGTCCAAAGATAATCTAATTGGTAGTTTCTTTCACTTGATAGTTTAAATGTTTGATTCCTTTGTGGCTTGTAAGGTTTGCACTGAGAAGTCCAAAGATAATCTAATAGCTTTTCCTTTATAAGTTACTGTGTTTTTTTCTCCCTGGCTTCCATGAGAATTTTGTCTTTGTCATTGATTTTTGATAATTTTAATACAACGTATCTTGGTAAAGGCCTTTTTGAGTTGAGATACTTGGGTATTCTGTTGACTTATTGAATTCCAAGCTCCAGTTCATTCCTTAGATTGGGGAAATTCTTGTCAACTATTTGTCTCTAATCCCTGCTTCTTTTCCTCCTCTTTGAGAATGCCCATTGTTCTTATGTTTCCTCTCCTGACGGTATCAGCTAGTTCTTGAATGTCTCTTTCATTATTTTTCATTCTTTGGTTTCTCTCTTCCTCCTTCTGATTTATTTCTAGATTTCTGTCTTTGATATCACTGATCCTTTCCTCCATTTCATCAACTCTATTTCACAAGTTTGCTATTTCATTTTTTTCTTAATCTCCAAAAGTTCTATTCAGTTTTTTTTTTAGAGTTTCAATCTCCTTGCTCTGCTCATCTAGTTGTTTTCTCAATTCTTAAAATTGTTGATATGACTTGTTTCAGATCTCACTGAGTTTTTTTCAGAAGTACCATCCTGAATTCTCTGTCATTTATGTAACATATTTCTTTGTCTGTAAGCTTATTTTCTGGAGCTTTTTCTCTTTTATTTGGAGATGCCCTATCACCTTGTTGTTCATGGTGTTTAATGGACTATTTCTCTACCATGGCATTAATGGAGGAGTATTCTGCTTTTTTTTTCCAGAAAGAAGATTTATTATATAAAAGTCTCTCTCATTAGCCTGTTGCAAAGAAGACGAGTTTTTTTGTTTGTTTGTTTGTTTCCAGTAGGTGGCATCTAAGCCACTTGGATCCTTGCTTTATACAATGTCTTAATAATGCCTTTTTTTTCTCCTTACAGATAGCCTAAATAATGTCTTTTTTATTTTCTTGTAGATATTTAATCACGCTCGCTGTCCTCAGTTTTAGTCTCTTTCAGTGTCAGCAACAGTCTCAGTAACACTTGCTCAGATTCCCCTGTTTCATCTCAGAGGGTATGGGGAGAGGGACCCTCTGGTTTGGGGCTTGGGGCTTGGGGCTGCAGCTCAGCCTTGGTTTTGCAACTGAGGCCAGTAGAGATCAACTGTTGTTTCTCTGTATTTCCCTCCTACTTCTCTGCTTTCTGCCCTGATGACTGAGTCCTACTGCCATGTAAATTACTGCACTTCCAGGCAGAGCTGTTCAGGGAAGTCACTGCTCCTTCTCCCCTCTCACTCCTCCTGCATGGAGCTCCAGTGACTGTGACAGGAAGCTTCTTTATTTCTCCCATTCACTGCCCAACACCTGGGGTTCTGACCTGTGGTATCTCTTATGCGCAGATCTCATGATCAGATATGCTGGTGTGCAGTTTGAGTGTTTTTGTTTGTTTGTTTGTTTTGTTTTTTAGTTTTAGATATTCAGCTTATTGTTGTTTCAATGGGAGAGATATGAAGACATTTCTCACTCTGCCATGTTTCTCAGAATCCCCCGGATATTTTAAAATACTTATATAAGCTTATTGGGTCAAAGGATAAATAAAATTCCAATTTTAAGCTTTTAGAATATGATGTATCTTTAAATAAACTTAAACACCATTGAATATAAATTCACAAAATAGTGAGCAAAGTTTGTAACTAAATAAGTTAGAAATAATAAATAAAAATAATTTTAGAAAAAGTAGGATAAAGAAAATAACAATGACAAAATAAATGATAATAGAATATGTAAGTTTCTCATAATCTGGTTCTTCAGTAAAATCATTGGCAAACCTTATCAAGGATATATATATT